>NC_054388.1:17563656-17863656 GCF_017654675.1 Xenopus laevis | reverse complement strand
TATCTATCTATCTATTTATCATCTATCTATGATCTTTCTATCTACAGTATATCTATCCCTCTATCTATTTATCTATCTATCCCTCTATCTATCGTCTATTTATCATCTATCTATCCCCCCCTCTCTCTAACCCTCTATCTATCTTTCTATCTGTCCCTCTATCTATCTATTGTCTATCTCCTATAGCTTTCAAAACCTCTATTTATATTTAGGAGGTATTTAAACAAAATACACACCCCCTGAGCTGAGACTGAAATTTGTACATACAAGGGGCATGGTGAGGGCAGACTGTGGAAGCGGCTGAGTGGTTATAGGAGTTGCCAAATGTCCCAAGTGTTAATAAGAAAATGTGGGGAGTTCCATGTCTGCAAGCACAGGTACAATGTACAGTGACACGAGCTGGGACAGACTCACCAGGTGTTTGATTGAAGCTTTGGTGGTTGGGCTTCAATTATCAGGTCCTCCACTGGGTATTGCCCTGTGTATGCTGAAAGTGAAAAACATATATATCAGGCCCATCAAACATGTCTAGAAGTTATTTATTTAATCTATAGAAAAAGCTATTTTTTGCTGGAAATAGCAAATCACCCCAAATTCCTCCCATTCTGATATAGAACCTCTGCTGCTCAATGTATAAAATAAAGTAGCCACAATTGTTATGGTTCACTTACGTGGTTCTCCCTCAGCCATTTCGATGGCGGTTATCCCCAGCGACCAGATGTCACACTGCAAAAGACACACCAAAGAGCATTAGAAGGAGAGAATTGGGTTAGTGGGTGTTTAATAAAATCTAAGTAAAAAAGCTGCACTTATACAATTCTCTTTTAGAAACTTATACATATATTATCATGGGTGCAAAAGTACACGGCATTCTCCTTAGCTCAATTATGGCCAAAACAGAACAGAATACAACTTAAAATAGCCCAATGCACCCCCTAGTAAATGAACACACCATGGTATATGTAAAAGTAAATAAATGCTTTATTAAATATAAAAGTGTATACAGCAATACATCTCCATTACAAACAATAGCAGTTACTGTACATAACACCAGCGTCACAATGCAAATGAGCAAATATATTAAAACAAACACATTGTGCAAAAAGTTAAGAACCCCAACGTTTCGGAAAAACTCCTTTCTGTCAATGAGAAAATGACTGCTTCTATGTCCCATTAACACTGATAAGTAAATGCTCCGTGTTGTTACAAGTATTATAAGTACAACATACTTTGGTGTCGTACGCCAGGCGCTGGCCCTTCTGCCTTATGGCCTCGGGTGCCATCCAGTGTGGAGTCCCTTCCGCTTCGTGGCACAATCCAGTTTGCGGGTCCAGGTCCCAGCTGTGTCCGAAGTCGACTGAAATGACAGATAGAATCCATTCATGGAAAATAACCACAAGATAGAAACCTGAATTATGAAACCCCCTGACTCCATATTCGCAGAAGCTCCCCACCATCTATTACTCTTATAACTGTAAGTTTTACTCACTGATCTTCACTTTGGCCGTCTCTGTGAGCATGATGTTCGGGCTCTTGATGTCTTTATGAACGGCCCCGTTCTTGTGGATGTGGTGCAGCCCCTGGGGAGATTGAGATGTAGGTTATAAGACTATAACAGACATAATATTAAACATCCCCAACAAAGAGATTGTATATATAATTTATGCAATTAAAAAAGAGTCCTTAAGGGGTAAATCTGGCCTTACCTTTAAAACCTCCTTGCAGACATAGCCAATCCAGGTCTCCTTCAGGGATTGGCCATTGGTCTTGCTGATGAGGTTGTACAGAGAGCCTCCACCACAGTATTCAAGAACAATCTGCAATATACAGAAATTATTTAAGTTCATGTATTCTATCACTTCCAGTGGAGATTGCTTTGGTACAAGAGGAATGAACACAATGCAGTAAATCATTTCTTACTTCCAAGAGCTCCGATGAGCACTCCGTGAGTGGAGCCCTGTAGTAGGCTCCATAGTAAGAGGCGATGTTCTTGTGGCCGCCGAACTGCTGGAGAAACTTCAGCTCCCTGCAGACTGACTCTTCATCCTGGTGTGGAATAATAGAAATCCCTTTAGCTCACATAGACATCTACACAAATAGTATTGATATATAGTGATTGGGATTATAAAGATACAGTACTCGGCTGATGTTGGCGATCTTCACCGCTACCACTCCTCTACGATGGTGTCGTCCCTGTAATACAGACAGAAAGGTTGACTTATATACAAGTAGGAAAGAGAGGGTCTAATGCAGCCCCCAAACCAGAAGCTTGGTATGTCTGCCTAAATCATTGTGTGATTGTGTCTAGTGATCACAATCTTGTTCAGTTCCCCTACTCTCTAGGAATTGGTTGGTAACTTACCTTGTAGACGTCTCCAGTGCCGCCCTCTCCAACAAGCACATCCTTGGTCAGCCGACCATCAGGAGGCTGGAAAATAAAATAGAAAAAAGAAGGATTTTATTGATAACATAATATTCCCCAGGGTACAAAACATGTCTCACTTCTGGCAGTAGCGGCGAGTGTTTTACCCTCCTTTCTACTCACCTCATAAGTCTCGGAGAGGGGTCTGGATTCCGCCTGTGGCAAAGGAGAAGAGAAAGAGTCTATTACATTCTATACTTTATCTGTACCTGTTCTCTATTCAGCAAAACCCTAAATTCAGATAAAACAGTAGCAGTTGACTTACCTTCCTCCAGGGGGCGCAGAATAGCATTGCGCCTAAGTTTTTTAGCTCTTAAAAGAGCTGTTGGGTTATAAAGCGATATCAGCTGACGTCAAAGGTGTTTTTTCCAAACGCCAAAAATCAGATGGAATATCACTGAATATCTCTATAAAACAATCGCTGTGAAATAACTCTGAAAATCGCTTCGAAAACGCTATGAAAACGCCTCGTCGCTCGGAAATCTCACTGTATGGGGACACAGAAAGAAAGAAGAGATTGTAAGCTCACATGCACCAGCCCTCTCTGCTATACATATCAGGATTCACTGCCTTATATAAGTATTCACACCCTCAACCAATTCTCCCATTGTACCAAAAACAAACCCTAAACTTGTATATATTGTTTATGTGTTTTATATGTTATTTTTATTCTGACCATCAATTCTAAAATCTGATTTCCACTGGCAAAAAACTAAATGTATCATCAGTTTTTCCTTTGGCATCAACAGCATTATTCCCTTTAAATGAATTGAAATTAAACAGGTTGCAGGTTGGCACCATTCATTCTTCCATCTATAGGCTACAAGTCTGACAAGGGATTCTGGGATATGTACAATAGGCTGCAGGTCCGACAAGTGATGCTGTGATTTGTACTATAGGCTACAGGTCTGACAAGGGATGCTGGGATTTGTACTACAGGCTGCAGGTCTGACAAGGGATGCTGGGATTTGTAGGTGAGTAACAGTTAGAAGATTATAGGTTGCAGTTCTGAAAAGGGATTCTGGGATTTGTACTATAGGCTACAGGTCTGACAAGGGATGCTGGGATTTGTAGTTCAGTAACAGTTAGAATACCACAAACTGCAGGTCTGACAAGGGATGTTGGGATGTTTAGTTCAGTAACAGCTAAAAAATTACAGGCCGCATGTCTGACAGAGGATGCTGGGATTTGTAGGTCAGTAACAGTTAGAAGGTTATAGCCAGCAGGTCAGACAAGGGATTCTGGGATTTGTGCTACAGGTCTGACAAGGCATGCTGGGATTTGTAGTTCAGTAAAAGTTAGATGACCACAAGCTGCAGGTCTGATAAGCGATGCTGGGATTTGTAGTTCAGTAACAGTTAGAATACCACAAGCTGCAGGTCTGAAAAGGGATTTTGAGATTTGTAGATCTGTAACAGCTAGAAAATTACAGGCTGCATGTCTGACAAGGGATGCTGGGATTTGTACTATAGGCTACAGGTCTGACAAGGGATGCTGGGATTTGTACTATAGGCTACAGGTCTGACAAGGGATGCTGGGATTTGTAGTTCAGTAACAGTTAGAAGACCACAAGCTGCAGGTCTGATAAGCGATGCTGGGATTTGTAGTTCAGTAACAGTTAGAAGGTTATAGGCAGCAGGTCTGACAAGGGATGCTGGGATTTGTACTATAGACTGCAGGTCTGACAAGGGATGCTGGGATTTGTACTACAGACTGCAGGTCTGACAAGGGATGCTGGGATTTGTAGTTCAGTAATAGAAGACCACAAGCTGCAGGTCTGACAAGGAATGCTGGGATTTGTAGTTCAGTAACAGTTAGAAGACCACAAGCTGCAGGTCTGACAAGGGATGCTGGGATTTGTACTACCGGCTGCAGGTCTGACAAGGGATGCTGGGATTTGTAGTTCAGTAACAGTTAGAAGACCACAGGCTGCAGGTCTGACAAGGCATGTTGTGATTTGTAATATAGGCTGCAGGTCTGACAAATGATGCTGGGATTTGTAGTTCAGTAACAGTTAGAAGACCACAAGCTGCAGGTCTGAAAAGGGATTTTGGGATTTGTAGATCTGTAACAGCTAGAAAACTACAGGCTGCAGGTCAGACAAGGGATGCTGGGATTTGTACTACAGGCTGCAGGTCTGACAAGGGATTCTGGGATTTGTACTATAGGCTTTAGGTCTGACAAGGGATTCTGGGATTTGTACTATAGGCTTTAGGTCTGACAAGGGATTCTGGGATTTGTACTATAGGCTGCAGGTCTGAAAAGGGATGCTGGGATTTGTACTATAGGCTACAGGTCTGACAAGCGTTTCTGGGATTTGTACTATAGGCTACAGGTCTGACAAGGAATGCTGGGATTTGTACTACAGGGTACAAGGTCTGACAAGGGATTCTGGGATTTGTACTACAGGCTGCAGGTCTGACAAGGGATGCTGGGATTTGTAGTTCAGTAACAGTTAGAAGACCACAAGCTGCAGGTCTGACAAGGAATGCTGGGATTTGAAGTTCAGTAACAATTAGAAGACCACAAGCTGCAGGTCTTACAAGGGATGCTGGAATTTGTACTACAGGCTGCAGGTCTGACAAGGGATTCTAGGATTTGTACTATAGGCTACAGGTCTGACAAGGGATTCTCAAATTTGTACTATAGGCTACAGGTCTGACAAGGGATTCTGGGATTTGTACTATAGGCTACAGGTCTGACAAGGGATGCTGGGATTTGTACAATAGGCTACAGGTCTGACAAGGGATGCTGGGATTTGTACTATAGGCTACAGGTCTGACAAGGGATGCTGGGATTTGTACTATAGACTACAGGTCTGACAAGGGATGCTGGGATTCGTACTACAGGCTACAGGTCTGACAAGGGATGCTGGGATTTGTACAATAGGCTACAGGTCTGACAAGGGATTCTGGGATTTGTACTATAGGCTACAGGTCTGACAAGGGATGCTGGGATTTGCACTGTAGGCTACAGGTCTGACAAGGGATTCTGGGATTTGTTTTATAGGCTATAGGTCTGAAAAGGGATACTGGGATTTGTACAATAGGCTACAGGTCTGACAAGGGATTCTGGGATTTGTAGTTCAGTAACAGTTAGAAGACCACAAGCTGCAGGTCTGACAAGGGATGCTGGGATTTGTAGTAAAGGCTGCAGGTCTGACAAGGGATGCTGAGATTTGAAGTTCAGTAACAGTTAGAAGACTACAAGCTGCAGGTCTGACAAGGGATGCTGGGATTTGTACTACAGGCTACAGGTCTGACAAGGGATTCTGGGATTTGTACGATAGGCTACAGGTCTAACAAGGGATTTTGGGATTTGTACTATAGGCTACAGGTCTGACAAGGGATTCTGGGATTTGTACGATAGGCTACAGGTCTAACAAGGGATTCTGGGATTTGTACTACTGGCTAGAGGTCTGACAAGGGATTGTGGGATTTGTACTATAGGCTACAGGTCTAACAAGGGATTCTGGGATTTGTACTATAGGCTACAGGTCTGACAAGGGATGCTGGGATTTGTAGTTCAGTAATAGTTAGAAGACCACAAGCTGCAGGTCTGAAAAGGGATTTTGGGATTTGTAGATCTGTAACAGCTAGAAAACTACAGGCTGCAGGTCAGACAAGGGATACTGGGATTTATACTATAGGCTACATGTCTGACAAGGGATGCTGGGATTTGAAGTTCAGTAACAGTTAGAAGACTACAAGCAGCAGGTCTGACAAGGGATGCTGGGATTTGTACTACAGGCTGCAGGTCTGACAAGGGATACTGGGATTTGAAGTTCAGTAACAGTTAGAAGACCACAAGCTGCAGGTCTGACAAGGTATTCTGTGATTTGCACAATAGGTCACAGGTCTGACAAGGGATTCTGGGATTTGTACAATAGGCTATAGGTCTGACAAGGGATTCTGGGATTTGTACTATAGGCTACAGGTCTGACAAGGGATGCTGGGATTTGTACTATAGGCTACAGATCTGACAAGGGATGCTGGGATTTGTATTACAGGCTGCAAGTCTGACAAGGGATGCTGGGATTTGTTCTACAGGCTACAGGTTTGACAAGGGATGCTGGGATTTGTACCACAGGCTACAGGTCTGACAAGGGATGCTGGGATTTGTACTATAGGCTACAGGTCTGACAAGGGATGCTGGGATTTGTACTATAGGCTACAGGTCTGACAAGGGATGCGGGGATTTGTACAACAGGCTGCAGGTCTGGCAAGGGATGCTGGGATTTGTACTATAGGCTACAGGTCTGACAAGGGATGCTGGGATTTGTACTATAGGCTACAGGTCTGACAAGGGATGCTGAGATTTGAAGTTCAGTAACAGTTAGAAGACCACAAGCTGCAGGTCTGACAAGGGATGCTGGGATTTGTACTCCAGGCTACAGGTCTGACAAGGGATTCTGGCATTTGTACTATAGGCTACAGGTCTGACAAGGGATTCTGGGACTTGTACTATAGGCTACAGGTCTGACAAGGGATTCTGGGACTTGTACTATAGGCTACAGGTCTGACAAGGGATTCTGGCATTTGTACTATAGGCTACAGGTCTGATAAGGGATTCTGGGATTTGTACTATAGACTAAAGGTCTGACAAGGGATTTGTACAATAAGCTGCAGGTCTGACAAGGGATGCTGGGATTTGTAGGTCAGTAACAGTTAGAAGATTATAGGCTGCAGGTCAGACAAGGGATGCTGGGATTTGTAGTACAGGTTGCAGGTCTGACAAGGGATGCTGGGATTTGTAGGTCAGCAACAGTTAGAAGATTATAGGCTGCAGATCTGACAAGGGATGCTGGGATTTGTACTACAGGCTACAGGTCTAACAAGGGATGCTGGGATTTGTACTATAGGCTACAGGTCTGACAAGGGATGCTGGGATTTGTACTATAGGCTACAGGTCTGACAAGGGATGCTGGGATTTGTACTATAGGCTACAGGTCTGACAAGGGATGCTGGGATTTGTACTATAGGCTACAGATCTGGCAAGGGATGCTGGGATTTGTACTATAGGCTACAGATCTGACAAGGGATGCTGGGATTTGTACTACAGGCTGCAGGTCTGACAAGGGATGCTGGGATTTGTTCTACAGGCTACAGGTTTGACAAGGGATGCTGGGATTTGTACTATAGGCTACAGGTCTGACAAGGGATGCTGGGATTTGTACTATAGGCTACAGGTCTGACAATGGATTCTGGGATTTGTACTATAGGCTACAGGTCTGACAAGGGATTCTGGGACTTGTACTATAGACTACAGGTCTGACAAGGGATTCTGGGATTTGTACTATAGACTAAAGGTCTGACAAGGGATTTGAACAATAAGCTGCAGGTCTGACAAGGGATGCTGGGATTTGTAGGTAAGTAATAGTTAGAAGATTATAGGCTGCAGGTCAGACAAGGGATGCTGGGATTTGTAGTACAGGTTGCAGGTCTGACAAGGGATGCTGGGATTTGTAGGTCAGCAACAGTTAGAAGATTATAGGCTGCAGATCTGACAAGGGATGCTGGGATGTGTACTACAGGCTACAGGTCTAACAAGGGATGCTGGGATTTGTACTATAGGCTACAGGTCTGACAAGGGATGCTGGGATTTGTACTATAGGCTACAGGTCTGACAAGGCATGCTGGGATCTGTACTATAGGCTACAGGTCTGACAAGGGATGCGGGGATTTTTACAACAGGCTGCAGGTCTGGCAAGGGATGCTGGGATTTGTACTATAGGCTACAGATCTGACAAGGGATGCTGGGATTTGTACTACAGGCTGCAGGTCTGACAAGGGATGCTGGGATTTGTAGTTCAGTAATAGAAGACCACAAGCTGCAGGTCTGACAAGGGATGCTGGGATTTGTAGTACAGGCTGCAGGTCTGACAAGGAATGCTGGGTTTTTAAGTTCAGTAATAGTTAGAAGACCACAAGCTGCAGGTCTTTCAAGGGATTCTGGGATTTGTACTACAGGCTGCAGGTCTGACAAGGGATTCTGGGATTTGTAGTACAGGCTGCAAGTCTGACAAGGGATGCTGGGATTTGTAGTTCAGTAATTGAAGACCACAAGCTGCAGGTCTGACAAGGAATGCTGGGTTTTTAAGTTATGTAATAGTTAGAAGACCACAAGTTGCAGGTCTTTTAAGGGATTCTGGGATTTGTACTACAGGCTGCAGGTCTGACAAGGGATTCTGGGATTTGTACTATAGGCTACAGGTCTGACAAGGGATGCTGGGATTTGTACTATAGGCTACAGGTCTGACAAGGGATGCTGGGTTTTGTACTATAGGCTACAGGTCTGACAAGGGATGCTGGGTTTTGAAGTTCAGTAGCAGTTAGAAGACCACAAGCTGCAGGTCTGACAAGGGATTCTGGGATTTGTACTACAGGCTGCAGGTCTGACAAGGGATTCTGGGATTTGTACTATAGGCTACAGGTCTGACAAGGGATGCTGGGATTTGTACTATAGGCTACAGGTCTGACAAGGGATGCTGGGATTTGTACTATAGGCTACAGGTCTGACAAGGGATGCTGGGATTTGTAGGTCAGTAACAGTTAGAAGATTATAGGCTGCAGATCTGACAAGGGATGCTGGGATTTGTAGTACAGGCTGCAAGTCTGACAAGGGATGCTGGGATTTGTAGTTCAGTAATAGAAGACCACAAGCTGCAGGTCTGACAAGGGATGCTGGGATTTGTAGTACAGGCTGCAAGTCTGATAAGGGATGCTGGGATTTGAAGTTCAGTAACTGTTAGAAGACCACAAGCTGCAGGTCTGACAAGGAATGCTGGGTTTTTAAGTTAAGTAATAGTTAGAAGACCACAAGCTGCAGGTCTTTCAAGGGATTCTGGGATTTGTACTACAGGCTGCAGGTCTGACAAGGGATTCTGGGATTTGTACTATAGGCTACAGGTCTGACAAGGGATGCTGGGTTTTGAAGTTCAGTAACAGTTAGAAGACCACAAGCTGCAGGTCTGACAAGGGATGCTGGGATTTGTACTACAGGCTACAGGTCTGACAAAGGATGCTGGGATTTGTACTATAGGCTACAGGTCTGACAAGGGATGCTGGGATTTGTAGGTCAGTAACAGTTAGAAGATTATAGGCTACAGATCTGACAAGGGATGCTGGGATTTGTACTATAGGCTACAGGTCTGACAAGGTCTGACAAGGGATGCTGGGATTTGTACTATAGGCTAAAGGTCTGACAAGGGATTCTGGGATGTGTACTATAGGCTACAGGTCTGACAAGGGATGCTGGGATTTGTAGTACAGGCTGCAGGCCTGACAAGGGATGCTGGGATTTGTAGTTCAGTAACAGTTAAAAGACCACAAGCTGCAGATCGGACAAGGGATGTTGGGATGTTTAGTTCAGTAACAGCTAAAAAATTACAGGCTGCAGGTCTGACAAGGGATGCTGGGATTTGTACTACAGGCTACAGGTCTGACAAGGGATTCTGGGATTTGTGCTACAGGCTACAGGTCTGACAAGGGATGCTGGGATTTGTACTATAGGCTACAGGTCTGACAAGGTCTGACAAGGGATGCTGGGATTTGTAGTTCATTAAGAGCTAGAAGACTACAGGCTGCAGGTGTGACAAGGGATGCTGGGACATTCAGGACATGAGTAACAGTGACTGGGAAGTTGCAGCTCCAAAACTTTTTCCTTTAAAGGTTTTTAAGAAGTCAGTTTTATATACAAAGTGAGATGCAAAGAGAAATATGGATATTAATAGTATTGGAGGGGAAACACCAAGTGGCCAACTGTCGCTCCAAACACTGGGTGACCCCTGTTATATGGGAACATGGGGGATTTCAGACTTTTGCCCTTAATAATTGCTTAACTTTTACTGAAAAGCTTTTTAACAAGTAAATGTTATATACAAAGTGAGATACAGAGAGAAATATGAATATTAATAGCATTAGAGGATAAACCTGAACAGCAAGTGGCCAACTGTCAACTGTCGCTCCAAACACTATCAGTGACCCCTGTTATATGGGAACATGGGAGATTTCTGACTTTCCCCTTAATAATTTCTTAACTTTCCCTTAACAGCATTATTAAGAAGAAAATGTTATATACAAAGTGAGATACAGAGAGAAATATAAATATTAATAGCATTAGAGGAGAAACCAGAACAGCAAATGTCACTCCAGATGTTGCTATAGTGACCCCGTTATATAGGAGATTTTAGACTTTTATTATTTCTTAACTTGCACTTATTTTAAATATAAAGCAATTGGAATCCCAAATATTATTTTATACTTATTTTAAATATAAAGCAATTGGAATCCCAAATATTATTTGATACTTTCTGTATTTAGCCTGACAGGTGTGTAGTCTCCCTGCATCCCTGTTCCTTCCCCCAACCCCAACTCTCCTATAATCTATTAAAATGACAAAACCAAGGCTAATATCCCAGGCGCCACCTAGTGACTCAATTTAGTAGTGATTTTCTTCATTTATATCATTATTTTCCATAAATTGTCCCCCAGTGTGTGCTGTGCATCACTTACCTCTGATCCCAGAAATGAAAGTGAGAAATCCGTTATTTAACTGTCAGTTGTCTGTGCGGCCAAATGCCAGGATGTACTTCTGTGTATTTATCCTGAGTTGTCTGTAGTCTGCCTGTTTCCCCATTCCTCCCATAATGATATTTTCTATTAGAATATACACAAAACCAAGGCTAATATCCCAGGCACTAGCCAGTGTCACACTCCAATAGCGATTTCCTTCATTTCTGCCATTATTTCCCTTAATGCCCCCATGTATCAATGCTCCACTCACCTCTGATCCCAGAAATAAAAAAGTGAGTTTACAGCCAATCACGTTTTATGTTTATATCTTCATAGTGATTGGCTACAAGTTCAGCACATGTTTACATGCTGTTTAGATAAGTGGGACCCCAGTAAGGAGATGTGGGGGTTCAGCTCATGAATCTTTGATAAGGAATATTAATTCTAATGGACAATGTTAGGCTGGGAGAAGCAGTCCTGCTCTCTTGCACACCTCAATAAAACCACACCGGAAAAAACAGAAGCTCAACATAATGGCAGTCTTTGTCATGGGACAGGTTTATATATGTAGGGACCCTGAGATTTGGGTTAAATTACTCAGGCAGTTCCCCTTTAGTATTTGGACACCTAAGGGTCCTTTAGTTAACTCAGGCAGCTATGTCCTTTGCTGGGTCCACATTAGTTTACGGAGTTTGTCCACTAGGTGGCACTATGTGATAAAGGGGTTTAGCACCATGTGGTCTGGGTGTGTCCTGGGACTTTGCCTCACTGGGAGGTACTACAGGTCCAGGTCTGCCGGTGAGGTTAGTTCAGTGTGAGTTAGTAATAGTGAATACAGTAATAGTCACTCTAGGAGTGAGAGTCAGCACAGGGTAGCTAGTGAGCAGATGTGGCTCCAATGAGGAGAAATAGTGGGGTTAGGACCCCGTGGTATGTGAACCACTAGAGCAGGGATTACAGTGGGTGAGTTGAGGACCAGATAGGTACCAAGACGCAAGAACCCAGGCTGAATACAGTGGGTGAGGTGAGGACCAAGTCGGGTGCCAAGATACAAGACCGCAGGCTGAGAAACCCAAGCTTTAGTGTTCATCCGGAGGGATAGTGCCCAGTGAGAGTGGTAACTATCTCCCAAGTCTCTTGTTGCTGTAACTTTGATATATATTGAATATTAGCTCATCTGCTGTACCTTGTACCCCCTGGAGAGAATATTGCTCTTTGAAGCTATCCTATTATGCCTGTGAACATCTAAGTACCGGTGAACTACTCCATTGCAACGGTTCTCTGTTAATAAACAAGTTTATGTTACTGCAAAGAAACTTGTCTGGCTAATTATCCTGCTGCATTGATCTACACCAGGTACCGGGAGTTGCAGGGAGTTGCACGGGTACACTCGGGGTCTGGGGCACACTACAAGCAGTTTTAGCCTGGTCACACACCGCCTTAATACATAGCAAAAGTACACTCAAGGGTGTGCTACATATTATTGAGTTTCCTGTCATGTCATCTGTCTCCATTTCCTGTTCTTTAGACCAAGTGACCAATGCAGAAAATATTCCCCCAGACCAGAAACCGCTTTCCGAGACTTCTGTAAATGCTGGTAAGTGACAAATACTCAGGCTTTTCTGCTGGGAGTGTAAGGGACCTCCGTGCCGAGTGCAGTGCTAATATATTTGCATGTTCTAAAGAAGTATGGGGCGTTTGAATTGCTTTGGTTAGACTTGCTTTTGGGGTGTTAACTGTACAAAGAGATGGGATGGTGCGCTGAGCTTGACTCTGCAAAGAATTAGGCCGGGGCCATATCCTTTAAGTTGCCACCTAACATGCCTTCAGAAATGTTTTTGCACTAACATAGCTGCTATGTTTTTCACGTAGGCTGGAAGTTAATTGGGCGATGCATTACAAACTAATAAGTATAAGGGACCTGTTTGTGGCTGTTCGTGGGTGTAGTCCTTGTAACCTGTATTGCTAATATTAACAGGCATTGAACCTCATCTGAGTTCTCCCCTCATTCTTCTACTTTGACCACACTCTACTTGTGTCTCCTTTGTCTCCTTTGTAATTCCAGGTTGTATTTCCCTGAATGCATTAAAAACATCTGAGTGTGACCTGATCAGAAACTGAAGCTTGTATTTGCTTGTGTGAAAGCAGGGATGTACTGTGCTTCTGGCAGGCACCTCACTGCTCATTTGAAACACAGGCAGGAACTGTCACATCTATTGCCAGCAAGTTTGAGGGGTATTTTTAGTTATGCTTTATCTCATTTAAGTTTCCCATGTTTGCTGGAAGGGGACCACTATATTGGTACAGGAGCCCAGTGATGCTGACAGTATTGTTAGATATGTAGTGAAGCAAAGAATTACAAATTGATGGCCAATAAGAAATACTCTCCCATCTTGGCATGTTTGACCATTTGGGAGGTTTAGATAATTCTGAGCCTTTAGTGGATTGAGTTGAATGCATTTCTGTTGGTTGTGCTAAAAGAAGCAATACCACAGCTATTTTCAGCTTGTCTAATTTATTCAGGTAGTTGTGCTGCCCTTATGGAGAAATAGTTTGATACATTTGCATGCACGCTCAATTCTCCTAGTGCCATACTTTATATGGAATTGTGATGCTTCAATTGTTGAAGCCCCCATTTTATGATGGCCTTTCCGAGAACTGCGTTATTTCTTTTCAGGTGGCTCTGACTAACAGGAAAAAATGTGGGAGTACAAAGGGCTCCATCGTCCAATCAATGGATAGAATGCTATTGTATATTTAGATGAAGCATTTTCACATAAGGTCTATCTTATCATTCAAGACCTATAATGTTTAGGGGTCTAGTTCCCCTTTAAGACAGTGACTACTGACTGGAATATCATAACTTATCTGGCTTTTCTCATTTATCTCTTCTATCACTGTCTCTCCCTACAACAGGTCAGCCAGGCAGATGTGTAAGAAACATCGGCAGAAGATCCTCATAAAAATGAAGGAGACCCATCTGGAAACAGAAACCGCACATGAATACTCACTGAATACTCACCATGCAAAAAACTAAAAGGGTATGTATGCCTATAGGCTAATGAAACTGCATCAGCCCCAGTGACCACATTTTCAATTCTTTAGGAATGATTTGTTGCCATTCTTTGCTGGGGCCCAGTAACCCTGGCTGCTTACTTGCATGAAACTGGGAAATTCCTTGTGCAGCGGAGTTTTAAATTAAATCCATGTCCATCATGGTACTTTGCTGGTAACTTGTAATTAATTGCCTTTTAGACAGACAAGGCTGAGCCTCACATAGTCATCAATGTACTTCGCTCATAGCACATCCGCAGACAAATTATACTCTCATCGTGGTCTCTGGTCCCCCTGCTTACATCCATCCAGCACTGGCTTAGAATCTACTGTGTTGTGTGTTTCTGCCAGTGCAAGTTTGACTTCTGATTCTTCTTGAGAGAAGGCACTAAAAAAGATGTGACTGTTGTCGTAAGGGGTGCACTGATTTGCTACTACTTTATTTTGCAGATCCAGTACTAAAGACAGACACGCTCCAGTAATCAGGGGCCAACCCACAACAGCCATCATGGCACCACCTCTCCAAAACAGAAAGCCCAACTGACCATGCCCTCAACTCCAACTGTACTGAAGTATGTCTGCGCTGTGCGAACCACTGAGTGCTAATCTCAGCAGTAGATAACCTGATAGCAATAGTGTGACACAGCAGTAGGGACCTTTTATAATAGGTTGGTACTCTTGACACAACAGTATGTGCCCCTGATTGGCTAGTGGAATAGATATAACGTGGAGGTAATTGCATCTGTGTGCCAATTTTGTTTTTTTTTATAGCTAATAAACTGTAGGTAACCTGAGAGAGGGGTCTCCCCATCTTTCCATTGCCTCCCATATATGAGTAAAATGTCTAAGTTAGTAGTATTGGAAATTCTTTAGGTTGCTGTTAGGTCTAGCTTGTCTAAGAAGATCTAAGACAGGATGCTGACCTCTTTCCATAATATGTATGAATTGCAAATGACCCTCTACGAGCCATTCTTTAAAGTCCTTGCAATTAAGTCCTGGGGGGAATGCTGGGTTATTGGTAATAGGAGTGAGAGGTGAGGGAAAAGTGGGGAATTTAGATTTCCCCTTCACAGCGTCCCATGTAGCCAGTGTACCTTTTAATAAGGGGTCGGAATCATGTAGTATTCTCCGGTGTACCTTGTCAATCCATGGTAAATGTATCAAATGTGTAGCAGTTGATTGCTGTTCAATTTCTACCCAATCTTTGTTGTCTAAATTATGGGACCAATCAATTATCCTAGCTAATTGCACAGCCTTTAGATAACGGGCACAATCAGGGAGTGCTAGGCCCCCCTCTACCTTGCTTCTGAACAACGTGGTGGTTTTGATTCTTGGATGTTGACCCTTCCAAATAAATTTTTACAACATTGATTCTCCCTAACCAGGACAGAGGTTGTTTGGTCCAGTTCTGTATATCTTTGTATAGTCTAGTAAATAGAGCTTTACAATTAACTTCCACTCACTCATTATATTCCTTTTTAATAAGTATTCCTAAATAGGAAAATTGCCCTTTCGCCCAGCTGTACGGGAAGTTTGGGGAAAGTTCTTGAATTATACGCTCTGAGAGAGAGAGACATTCATGGCTATGGATTTATTAAAGTTGACTTTAAAGTTACTAATCTTACCAAAAGCTTCAAATAATTTATTCAAGTTTAGGATTCGTTAAAAAAAATAGCAAATCATCAGCATATGCCGCTACTTTATAATGTTTATGTCTTATCTTAACCCCGTGGATATCCGGGTGTTGACAAATCTGTTTTAGAAAAGGTTCCAGAGCCAAGACAAACAGTGTAGGTGAAAGAGGGCAGCCTTGACGTGTACCATTTTTAATTGTAAGATAGTCCGAAAGCACTCCATTCACCCTGACTCGAGCCACTGGGCCTTTATATAGGGATTTAATCCATTGACAAAGGCTATCCCCAAATCCAAATTTATTGAGACAAGCAAACATATAGGCCCAGCTGACTCTATCAAAGGCCTTTATAACATAAGGGGTGTTTTCTTGAGCTCAGCATGATGTAGAATATTAATCAATTTGTTGATATTATCTCTAGTTTCCCTTCCAGGTACAAAGCCTGCTTGGTCCAATCCTATCAAGTGGGCAAGAGCAGATGGTATTCTAGAAGCGACTATCTTGGCTAATAATTTTGCGTCTACGTTAATTAAGGAGATAGGCCTATAGCCTCCGGGATCTTCTGGGTTTTTATTGGCTTTGAAGAGCAGGGAGATATGGGCTTCTAGAGAGTGGTGTGAGAACTGGGCTTTCTTTTGTAAAGCATTAAATGCCTGCATCATGTGCGGAATGAGTAGTTCCGAACATTCTTTATAATACGTGGACGTATAGCCGTCCGGGCCAGGGCTTTTTCCGGCAGGGGATGAACTTATTGCTTGGGAAAGTTCTTCTGCAGAAATATCTGTTTCTAGGGCTTGCTGTTGCACCAGGAACAATTGTGGAATTGGGAGTGTATTAAGGAATTTCTCTAAAGCCACGGCTTGGGGAAGGTCATCCATTACTGTGGGAGTCTGTATTTGATATAACTTAGTGTAATATCTATGGAATTCTTGGGCTATCTGAGGGCTACTATGCACTTTTCCCTTTTCAAATGACTGTAAACTATGTATATGATTTCTGGTTACCCTAGCTTTTAAAAGGCGTGCCAATAACTTGCTACATTTATCCCTGTGTTCATAAAATCAATGTCTCATTCTTGTGACAACTTTTTCAGTAAATAAATTCTGATGATTATCTAAATCTGTGCGTCGACAGAGTAATTTTGCAAAAAGCTCTGCAGTGGGTGTATGTTTATGAGCTGCTTCTACCCTTCTGAATTCTTTCAATACATTTTCATGCTTCACATTGTGTGCTTGTTTTCTCCTGGAACCTACTGAAGGGTTACATGCCTACGTGCCGACCCTTGTAGGCCTCTGTACTTGTTTTCCTGTACGACCCTGTGCTGTCTCTTCTTGGACAACCTTGCATAAGTATCATCATGTACCATAAACAATGTTATCAGCTTGCCTTAGCCAAAATATCTCAGCTAATACACACGCACATATTTGTCTGTTATTTCTCTCTTTCCAATCCTGAATGCTGAACCTATTACAAGACATATACTTTGCTAATACGTCACTATATTAGGATGTCTTTGCTTATACCCTATATAAGCCTATGTTTGGACTACAATAAACGGAACTTGTTATTCTGATCCACTCGTTGGTGTTTCTTTGTGCAAGTTCCCCGGATCCGGAATACTAGGCATTGTTGGTCAGACGAAATCCAAAGGTTCCAGTAGCAGTCGGTTCGTTGTCCCCTTCACCTACTTGGATTAAAATCCCCCAAATATAACATTTATGCGCCTCCCAGATTGTCACCGGACTAACCTCCTCAGTTATATTTTCCTTGAAGTATGTCTTAATGGCAGATTTAATTTCATTTAGTGTGGAAGTGTCTTTCAACATGGACTCATTTAACCGCCAAGTCCCCCTGTGGTGGGACTCTGTATTTAGGGTCAGAGCGATGCTGATTGGTGCATGATCTGACCATGAGCGGGTATATATATCTGTGTCACTAAGGTCCCCCAAATAGTGTTGTGTAAGGAACACATAATCTATTCTGGTGTAACGGTTATGCCTGGGCAGAGAAGAAGGTGTAATCTTTTTCTTGAGGTTTAAGGAGTCGCCAAGCATCTACTAACTGTAGCCTATGTCAATCTTTAGTTATATTCCTGACAATCCCAAAAGAAACATTGGATTTGCTTGTGGAGAAGTCAATGTGGGGGTTAAGAGGGACATTTAGATCCCCGCCAAGAACCAAGATTCCTTCCATAAAACTTAACAAGGCCTCCGTTATTATATGAAAAGCTTTATCTTGTTGTTCATTGGGCAGGTATATGGCTGCAAAAGTGAACATCTGAGTCCCCAAAGTCCCCTTCACAAAAACAAATCTCCCATCCGGATCCTTTTTTGTAGAGAGAACCTGAAAGTGAAAATTTTTCCCAAATAAAATAGCCACTCCCTTAGTCTTGCTCTGTTGTGGTAAACTGCAATAAAATTTCCGGCAAATATCTATTAGACCATGTAGGAACACAAGATGTCTTAAAGTGGGTCTCCTGTACAAAGGCCACCTGTACAGTCCATTTGTCCATTTGTCCATTTGTGTTAATACTCACTATATTCACCTGTGTTTGTTTCTTATCAGGAACGGATTGATTCGACATACTCATAGTACTATTGTAGGAAGTATAGATGGAAGAATAGTAGGAATAGGATATGAGAATTCAGAGAGAAGAGAGAAGTGGGATCAGGATGGAAAAACACCTCCTGTTAACCGGGGTAAGGTGTATGTAAGCTCTTAACAACGGAAGGAGGACTAGCCGTTACTTCCATATAGTTATAAGCTGGTAATGAGCGTATTGGGGTGGTGTATCTGATAACAACCGAAATAGGATGGTGCTCCAGTACATTCTAGCTTGAAACGTGGCAAATTGCCATCGAAACATTTTAGTGTTTCTTGTGTTTCTATTTATTTATTTATTTATATATATATATATATATATATATATATATATATATATATATATATATAAAACAAGGGAAAGTTGTGCTCACCACTATTTTTTAAAAACCATTAGGCGGGGGTGCAATGAGGGTGTGACCACAAAATACATATAGTCAACTACAAGAGGTCCTCTGCACTCAACCCATTATCAATATATTTAAGACAGAGACATTTTGTGCATACTGCTACTAAAAAATGCCTTACCCTTTAAACAACACAGGGATTGTTTGTCCATATATTGCAATATATTTAAGCTGGCCAACTACGTCAAAGTCATCCCATATCTGGCCAGTCCTACGCTTAATTTTCATCTGATTCATTAAGAATTCAATTGCTTAATTATACAAAGGGACTAAGTTTTACCTGCAACTTACTAGCTGCTTTCAAAGTAAAACTCCCAAACTTGGCTGCCCTTTTATTAGACACCAGTGGGATCACCTGACTATAGCTGGGAAGGGTGGGAGCTACAACATGGAGCTGGTCACTGCTCCTGTATAACTATACAGGAGCATATATATATATATATATATATATATATATATATATATATATATATATATATATATATATATATATATATATATATATATATATATATATATATATACACACACATAGAATTTCTTTTTAATTTTTTGTTTATTTTTGTAATAAAATTTTGTATTTTATGTTTTTTTTTCCTTTTTTCCCCTTTTTTGATAACTCTTGTGCTATGAGCAGTAGCTGGTTCACAATAATAAGCATAACAATTCCCAGCATATTCATTAATCTATATTACCATATCAATAACTGAATTCAAATACAAGCCAGGAAGCAAATGATCTTGTCCATGAATTTCTCTGATCTCTTATTTCAATAAATAGAAACAGTAAGGGCCTTCCATTGAGGCCTTTAGGAGGTAAGCTGGATCTAGGGCAATAATAATAATCAACACAAATAATACCAGTTGGTATCCTCTAAAGAAAACTCAGTTTAAATATTTTAAGTGGGTGATTAAACCTTAGCAACTCTTCATGAGTAACAAATAAGAAACAGCAGGATATTAAAATTCGTAACTAAGAATAAAGTTAGAGTCAATATTACCAAACAAAGACAGTTGGCTCATACCATACAGTGGTCAGATCAATGTAGAGAATCATCCATTTAGAGACACAGCCGAGTTCCTGGCTACCAAGGCTGTTACAAAAAATGCCACAAACGCCTCTTAGCCCTCGGCGGTGGTTGCGGAGTGGGGCCCGTATGCATAATTAAACCATTATGTGCGGTCCAGTTTGACGATGTCTAAGGCAGTGCAGAAGCGATCCGCATCATTGGGTTCCCGTAGGTGAAGCCAAGCACCTTTGTAATGGACCACCAGGGCAAACGGGTATGCCCATCTATAAAGGATTTTACGTGCTGTTAGCGCTCCTGTGACATCCTTCAGGAGCCTGCGCTGTAGAATGGTCGAGAATGCTAAGTCCTGGAAAAGTTCAATCTTGTCCTCTCCAATCTTTAGTTCTCCCGTGTCTCTGGCCTTGCGCAGAATTTCTTCCTTCTGTGTAAAATAGTGTAGGCGACACAGAACATCCCTGGGCTTCCCTTGTCTGCCCGACATTGCTCTGTGAAACCTGTCTATTCGGATGGAAGCTTCTTTATCCAGGTTTAGAAGCTGTCAGAATAGATCCTCCATGCGTTGGCGGGTTTCCGGCAAGCTCACATTCTCCGATATCCCTCTAATCCTTATTTTACAATGACGATTCCTGTTCTCCATGTCCACCGTAGATCTCCTCAACATATATATCTGTCGTTCTTGTTCAGTTATTTTCAACGACAAGCGTGTTGTTTTCCCTTGTAGGGCCGTCTGCGAGGTTTCTAGTGTGGTAAGTCGACCGGACAGTTTTTCCATTTCTGACTGTAAAGCAGATACTTCCTGCTTTATAGAGGATTTGATATCCACCAAAAGCTGTGCAAAATCCGACTTATTAGGTAGGTCAGAAATAAATGACCGTAGGGAGGACTGGTCGGACTTATCGTTTAGTGACGCAGTATCAGGGCCCAGGGCTGCTTCGTCCGCCATATTTGAATCCTCCGTATGCTCTGAATCCTCAGGCAGTTTCCCAAAAAAAATTTCAATGTCCTTATTGTGCTTTCCTCCAACTGGCTTTGGGGTTGACCTGGCAGGCTGGGCTTTCAAATTTTTCTTCATTCTGGTAAAATAAAGTGCTATGATAGCAATATTTTACAGAGGATGCCCCGGAGCTCCAAGAAATGTGTCTGGTTATAATGTACATGTTGACTGGTCTCTTCCTCTTATAGGACCCTCTCCAGTGAAGATGCTAAAACCAAAACTGACCAACCCAAAGACCCCACTGCTCCAAACCAAACAGCGTCATCGGCCAACCACTTGTTAAGGTGCTGCAAAGCTGGAAGCTGAGGAACTAGACATGATTCATCAGTAAGTTGGGGCAAGATTACCTACTGTTCTGGCTATGGATGTAGTGCTCTATTCTCCGGTTTATGAGCCCAACATAAGAGTACCATATGTTGCAGTAATGATCCTGGGGCAATTGTGTGACCTTGTGTCTTTGTGTCAGGTACAAGTGTAAGGCTAAGGAGCTGGACACTAGAATACAGGAAGGGGGTCCAGTCTTCCATAAGAAGCCGTCTGTCAAGGAAACCACTAAAGCCATTGGTTTTGACTTGGAAATAGAGAAGAGAATCCAGCAGCAGAAACACCTGAATGGAACTGCACTGAAAATTCTTATGGCAGGTTTATTTATGTCATGTGTCATTTGGCTCGTAGCCCCTCTGACCACCAAGGATCATTATAGGCCGCTTCCATCTTTGTTTTCAATAAGGGAGGGCAGGGGTACATGAGAAAAAAATCCAACGGCACAGAAAGGGAAAAGTGAACTGGATCATAGTGAGAGGTAGATATCAAAGAGAGAACAATGAAACAAAATAAAGAAAAGGTGAGAGGATACTAAGAAAAATAAAAGAAAGCTCTGATAAAGATAAGAGAACTGAGTAAAAATAGAGGCCTAAAAAAGTACTGGCTGTCAATGAACTCTTTTCTATGGGAGAATAGACACTCCCATTCTTCATTTCAACCTAGAGTATCTTATCTGCTCTTACATAATGGTTTTTCAGAGGGGATTTTCTTTTTTAAAGTTGCGTTTGCATCACTGCACTTTGCACTGAAGGGGGATATTATTTTAAAAGAACTGTATAAAATGTCTCCTTTAACAGACTATCAGGAAAAACTGTGGCTTTCCGAAGCTAAATGGAGAATCTGAATATCCTAGTTGCATCTTGCAATACTATATATTCTGGGCCAGTACCCATTTAAGGTGGGCAGGCTCAGTGGTTGGTATGATGGAGCTGGTCTGTATAGTTCATATGTTGGAGGAGCTGTGTTTAACCATGTGGCTAAAAATTCCATCACACCTGTAACTTTGGAGTTGACAGCAGCATGGCATTGATCTGTCTTGTTATGAGCGTTTCCTATCATGGCTATTGACTGATTGCCCATATTCCAGCTGCATCTTTCTCTTTTCTAAACGTAGATAGCTTTTCTGGTTCCATGATTCAAGAAGGCTTTGAGCTGGCTACAGCAAAAAGGGCCAAGGAGCGCCAGGAGTTTGAGAAGTGCTTGGCAGAGATGGAAGCTCAAAAGAGCCTTTTGGAAGAAGAGACCACGAAAGCAACGCAAAGAGGAAGAAGATCTGTGTATGGCTACTACTGTGTATGCTGCAGAGGCAGAGTAAGCCAAGACTGTGTTAGGTGTGGGAATGGTTTGCCATCCAATGGCCTTGTTTAGACCACCTCATGGGAATTCTGATTTGTCCATGAACCACTAACCTTGTGCTCATTGGTACCCAACACACCCATAAAGAATGAACTACACAGACTGCTGCGGGGGTCGCATGTTATGAACTGCACTCAAATATTTAATTATTTTTTTCTCTCTCCTGTGTTTTAGGTGCACAAGGCACAGCCTATCAGGAAGTTCAAAGCTGTGGAAGTTAAAGCCAGTGACGTCCCACTTGCTGTCCCCACATCCCCTAACTTCTCTGACAGGTTTAAGTGCTGATGTGCTCCCTGTACTAAGCAAATCCAGATTTCGTGTAGTGGTTACCTATTCATGCCCTGGACCATACAGTCTATTGAACAAACAAGTGTCCTTTAAATAGTGGAATGAATCCGGGCTCAGCTCTGCTCATTGGGGGGGGTTATATAAATACTATTTTATATGGCCTGGAGGGGCCTGTTTTTAGGTCTCCCTGTATGCGAATACTTATGCTTTTATTATGCCCTGTAATAAACTTTGGAAATTTAAAGTTTGTCAATTCCCTGCTCAACTTTTGTCTTGGGTTTGTCTGGTTCCTTCCATCAGTCAATTGCACATGTAGCCATGTTAGTCACGTATCTAAGGGAGCTTGTTTTTCCCGATGCAGCTCAGGTAGTGTGATGGGCAGTTGTATCCAGTAAGAGCCAGGGCAGTGTGGCTTTCAGTACTGCTGCACATGGTCTGCCTCTTGTTTCCATTGTATTTATGTAAATGAGAAGAGGCAGGGCATTCTGACTTCAAAATGTCATCTTGCAGAGGATGGAAGCTGGTTTAGCGCAGAAAGGTTTTCATCCTAACCCCAATACTTGATGCTATGTACACGAATATTGGTATTCAATACTTGGTTAGCTTGGTGTATTCATTGATTTGCTGCTTGTGTGTTTCTATAGTTGCAGAACCCCATAGTGAAGTAGGGGGATGCCTTATATATGACATATCTTCCATACCTCCCTAAGATGCAGATAACCTAATGAATGACCTTGAATTCAGCCCACATGCCTTTCTATGATGTACCCCACTTTGAGAGAATTGCATAGTCCTGCTCTTATATCTGAAAGAAGGTACCAAGGCCCAGTTAAAGGAAAACTATACCCCTCAAACAATGTTTTTTTTTTTTGCATAAAACCGCTCATGTAAAGCCGTTCTTCATGTAAATAAACCATTTTCATAATAATATACTTTTTTAGTAGTATGTGCCATTGGGTAATCATAAATAGAAAACTGCCATTTCAAAAATTAAGGGCCGCCTCCTGGGATCATATGATTCACGGTGCATATAAACATACCAAACAAACTATACTTGTTAGGTCACAAATAACAGAGTTCTGTCTTTTGCTTCCACACTTCTTCTTGTTAGAGTTGTAGTATTTCTGGTCAGGTGATCTCTAAGGCAGCACAAAGACCATCACGAAATGGTGGTTCAAGGCAAGAGATGTAAAGGGACAATATTTACTTAAATATATATACCAGTTTGGTAAGATTCTTTAATATGCCACTTAATTTGATATAAACTGTCTGTTGCTCAATTATTAATTTTGGGGGTATAGTTTTCCTTCAAGCAGTGTTTCCTTTAAACAATTCATCTGGGGCATATAAAGCAGAGGAGGTGTCAGCCCTGGGAACTTGATGGTTTGGTGCCAACTTTCTGCTTGGAAAGGTCACTACCTGTGAAATAGAACGTCAAGCTCTGGGGCACAATTAGCCCAAGAAGTGAGGTTGCTACCATCTTGGGGCAATGTAGAATGCAGATTCAAGAACGAGAGTAGTTCTGTAGTTTCTGCTTGAAAGTACAAGACGTCAATTTTCCTGCACTTTTATTCTCCCCCCTTATATATGTGTCACTATAGGGGAACTAAATGATAGGGGAGCTGCAGCACTTTCCACAGGTTGGTAATACAGAGAGCTGAACTAGCTTGATGTAAGAACAGAGGCCTGGACTGTTGTCCATTCCCTCAGCTCCTCAACATGCCACTGCCCCTCCCAGGTTGGGCAAGTAACTGACTGGGGGATACTAATTGTAATATATATCACCTTAAGATAGGGATAGCAGCTGGTCACATGTTCTCTTCTTCCTGTTCCTGTGCTGAGAGTGTGTGAAAAAGACTAAGCCACCATTTTGCAGTGTGCTGTTATATATGTTGCTGTGTTAAACCTGACAAGACACTAATGATGTGCAACAGCTAGTTCTGTATATCCCTGTGCCCAGGTCCCTTCCAGGGTAAACAAAACTGTCAGTCACACTGTGCACACTGATCAGGGTGATTATTGAGATTTATATTCTCGTGGAGACTGTAGGGCAGAGCAACAGTGAAATGGATCTGCATGGGCAGCACTCTGGGTGGGAGACTGGTGCTTCAAGGAAGATGGTGTAGGAGGGTAAAGGTTTTGCTAACCTTTATGTTCTTTGGTTTCATTATTCCAATGTGAACGTATTCTTTTGGCAGTTCAGTGACTGGCCAGTAGATGTCACTATAGAAAAGGGTAAAGGGTTTTTCATGCCCCAGTGAAAGTGTTGGCCAGCTAGGCTGGGTCCTTTTCCCATAGGGGAGGCGGAGTAGTTCCCCAGAGGTTATAAAAAGGGATGTTACCATGTGTTCTGGCTCTGTCCAGTGCACACATTGGAAGTGGGTGTGCTATTCGGGCCTGAGGTGTTGGTAGGCCTCAGTATAGAAGTAAGTGAGTGTCAGGTCAGAAACTATAAGTCACTATAGGAGTGACAGATCACTTCAGGAAAGTTAGTGAGCAGCTAAGGCTCCAACGAGGAGTGCAGTGAAGTAGGTCCGGACTGAGAACTAAAATAGACCCTGGCATTTCAGGTACACAGAGGCCCAATCAGCCTACATAGAGGCCCAAACAGCCCCCACCAGCCCACTAAATACTGACTTTCTATGGGACCTTATAGCAGCCCCTCTGGCATTTGCCAGAACCCACAGATTGCCAGTCCGGGCCTGCAGTGAAGGGTTAGCACCCTGCGGTGACATTGCCACCAGGTTAGGGACACAAGTGGTTAGACTCAGGGATAGAGAGATCCTTGGAGCTTGAGACCAGCTGTGAGGTCGCCTTCAATGGGGAATGTGCACCGAAGGCAGGAAAGGCGGCTCAATTCACAAAGCTGACTAACAAAGGATCAGACAGTTTCTGTGAGTAATACAATTGTGTAAATGACCTGCTGCCACTACTTGCTTTGTGAAGTGCACCACCAGTTCAATGAATCTTCTGCTGTTTTAAAGAACCACTGGCGCCCAAAGTTTAATTAACCAAGAGTGACTACCGTGTGTGCTTATACCAGTGTGGTAATCCCTTCCTCCATACCATAAGCGAGGGCCCCACCTGAGGATAAAGAGTCTAATTATTTTGTGCCTATCGGGAGTTGCTGGGAGTTGGACCCCTTGCCCGGGTTCCGAAACCAGTGGATAGTAACCCAAGGGACATGGTTTGGCAGAGTTAATACAATAAAAATGAATATTCTTCCACGATTGCTATATGTGTTTCAGGCCCATCCGATGAAACCTCCGCCCGATTTCTTCAAACTTTTGAACTCCTTGATCCAGAACTTTGTGTGGAATAACAAAAGCCCTCGGATAAAATTCGAAATTCTCACACGCCCTAAAACTAAAGGGGGTACTGGTTTACCAGATTTCAGCAAGTATCATCAGGCAAGTGTATTGCTAAGGATTTTGGATTGGACTTACCATGGCCACTCTAAATCTTGGGTCTCTATAGAGCAAACCTTTTCAGCACAGCCTTTGCAACTTCTTCCTTGGCTTTCTCCGAAAAATCGGAACACTGATTTAACACATCACCTTTCTACTTATGCCCTCAATGTTTGGGATATGCTCAGGACAAAAAATGGTCTTATGTCGGCAAAATCCCTGCTGACCCCTCTTACACATAATGCTGACTTTCCTCCTGGTATATCTAAGGGCTATCTGTCTCTTTGGCAACAAGGCACAATAACACAAATTTTTCATTTATGCCCCAAAGGAACTATACCCCAATGGGTGCAAATCAAAGAGTTATTACATCTACCTGCGACAGAACTCTTTTGATACCAACAGTTGGCGAGTTTCATTTGCCCTAAGCTCCCACTGACCTTGGGCACTTCTATTTTTACAACATTTGAAACCCTGTGTTGTCAAGCAGCTCCGGTCAGACGTAACATCTCATCCATCTACCGGATACTCTTAACAGGTACAGATGAGCGACTGCCTCCACAACCACATCTTGCAAAATGGGGCCACGACCTTAACCATCCGTTTTCTGAACAGGAACAAGAAGAGATGATCCTCAAATCCTGTTGCCGCATCTTGGAATGCAACTATAAGATCCTGACAAGATGGTACAATACCCCTACTAAATTGAGCAAAATCTTCCCAGGGGTCTCGGATATCTGCTGGCGTTGTGGACTTGGTCGGGGCACATTGCTCCATATTTTCTGGGACTGTACAGTAATTCAGGAATACTGGATGCTGATTCTGTCCATATGCAAGGACCAGCTTAAACTGGATATCGAGATGACGGCGGCAGCAGTATTGTTTCACCACAATGACATTTCAACATCCCTCTACAATAAATCCTTGGCTCAATATGCGTTGAATGCTGCAAAAATCCTGATTCCACGCAAATGGAAATCTTCATCAGTGCCTACTATCTCTGAATGGTGGACAGAAATGGAGGAGGTTCGAAAGTTTGAAGAAATCCATGCAGTAACCCAAACAGCTATTCGGAAACATTGGGCCACATGGCTACCGTGGACTCACTAAATGGAAGGGGTTAGACCCGGTTGCTAAGTTGGCTACTCTCTGCCAGACCATGACAGGGCCACCTTTTATTTCAAACCATGTTTGCTACTATTTGCATTTGTTTGGCTAATTTGGTAATTTGTCTTGCCTAACTGTATCTGTAATGTCAAACTGTTCACTTTCTACTGTGATTCATTGCTTTTTCAGAGTATATTGATAAGCCTGGACTGTTTCCCTCCCCTTTTATCCCCTTTTCTTATCCCCCTTTACATAATTTTTGATCAGGTTGCACCATACTAAGATTGTTTATTATTGGCAGCGTACCGAAGACAGATCTGTCTGATATGGATACATTGCTTAGCCTACATCTGTGATTTTCTATTAATATGCAAGAGATGATAATTGCAGTAGCAACATACGTAATGTGTTTTAGCAATGTTAGGCTTATATGCTATGTTTTCGATGATTATGTGCAATTGCTGTAATGTCTTTTTTGCTTGACAAAAAATGAAGATTTTTAAAAAAAAGATAGTAACCCAAGGGAAGGTTTAGGAAGACTCTGACCCATCCACCTGTTACAGTAGATTGGTCACATGGGCAGTAAATTCAGCAGGAAGAATGGCAAGTTCTAACACCCAGGATCTCCTTGTAACAGGTGCAGCTAGGGTCCACAAATATATAGTTAGGCCAGTATTTTTTTCCAGGAAAGCCACCTTTCCTGGAAAAAAATACTGGCCTTACTATATATTTTTATACTATATATATCTTTTTCCTATTAAAATACCGGCCAGGTGGCAACCCTAGGTGCAGCTCAGTAGTTTCCTGTGTATACAGTGCCCACCCACATTGTATCTAGCTCTTGTTTCAGAAGAGCCACAACAGCAAGTTGATCACTGCATTTAGCAAGCTCCACCTACCCACTGGAACTCCAGTCACTGCACCGAGCAAGCTCCTTGCCTACCCACTGGAACTGTCGTCACTGCACCGAGCAAGCTCCACCTACCCACTGGAACTGCAGCTCCTTGCCTACCCACTGGAACTGCCGTCAATTCACTGAACAAGCTCCTTGCCTACCCACTGGAACTGCAGTCACTGCACTGAGCAAGCTCCTTGCCTACCCGCCGTCAATTCACTGAACAAGCTCCTTGCCTACCCACTGGAACTGCCGTCACTGCACCAAGCAAGCAAGCTCCTTGCCTACCCACTGGAACTGCCATCACTGCACCGAGCAAGCTCCTTGCCTACCCACTAGAACTGTCCTTACTGTGCTGTACATGCAATCCTCCTATATTTACTAGTGGACTTAATACAAGAAGAGCCTGTCTTCCATTGTACAGTGGACTGTAGCAGCATCAATATAGTGAGCAGGATTAATCCCAGTGTGTGTTTGCTCCTGTTGATACCATGGCATTCTATTCCTGAGGAGGAACTCTGAGCAGCCTCTTTTCTACCAGAAGTGGCCTACCCACATGATACTCTAAGCAGCCTGGGTATAGGCCTTACTAGGGTAAGGTAGGTGTCACTCACTCTTGACTCTATGACTGTGCCATAAAATTGCCCCTACTTGATTTTGGGATCAAGAGGGAAGAGGCGGCGTTATGCCTATAAATGTGTTTGTCACATTTGTAATTACTAGATTCCTAGAAATAATTATCAATGTCCCTATAGGTGCCATGATCTACTGCAAAAAGAAATCTCACTGCATTTTGGGGAGGGGGGTCATAGTGACCCACCCTAAACCCAGTTTTGGTTCAACACCTACAGATTAAAATGCCCTGCTTTAAATGAATAGATCTTCTAGAAATGCTGCCTGTGCTTTTTGGTTTGGCCTAGAAACCCCCCATGTTGCATATCTGGTGTATAAGGCAAAGCTGATATGTTGGCTTTTATACATGAATGCTGGTTCCTTCTGCTCCTCTTCCCCCCCCCCCCTCCCGGGGATCAAATTTCTCTGAGCTCTATGGGGCAAGTGACATAGTGACTGTGCCAATCACAAATTGAATTCACAAGCTCTAAACTTTGTGCCAAGGTGGAATCCTCTGACCATGGACTATGTCTGGTAAACATGAGAGAGAGGGTAGGGATTATATAAATTACATAGCCAGGGCAGGTGCAAGTGGTGAGTATCCAATGCATTGTCTCTCCTCAGGGCAACCATTTAATACTATTCCCTTGATTACTAGACACAGTTCTACTAGATACAGGCAGTTATGCCCCCCTACTGTACTAGGTCCAGGATGGCACTAGTTATGTATAGGAGGCTATCTACTCCAAATTTAATACAAATAATGGGTATCTAAAAGTAACTGTGTTTTACAGGGCAACAGTTGGGTTCAAAGACAGTGGGTTTCCTTCCAGCCAGTCCAGTTAAACAGAGGAGGAAGGCTTTACAGGACCAACAGGACTCAAGACCATGAAGCCAAGAAATTGGGGGTACTAACACTGAGGGCTGAACCATCCCTCTACTTTGACCCCTCTACTGCCTTGTATGGACAAGGTGGAAGAGCAGATCCAGAGAACACAACTAACAGCCTCTCCCAGTCCTAGTGGGGGCAGGAAAACACAGGACACACCAGGGATGGATATAAAATGCACAGAGAGGTAACTTTATGACAGTACGCAAATAGGGTGATAAACTATTAAAGCTTATTTTTTTCTCCACTGTCCTACTAGTAGCAGAAGCAGTAGAAATACAGGAGGGAAATATACATTTTGGCAAGTATACATTTCTTCCTGTCCCTGCCCCAGTGAAGTTTACAATCTGAGGTCCCGGTCACATTTCCATCAGTCCCTGCCCCCATGGAGTTTACAGTCTAACTCCCTGTCACATTCCCACTAGTCCTTGTCCAGTGGAGCTTGCAATCTATAGTCTGTATAACATTCTCATCGGTCCTTATCCCAAAAAGCTTACAATTGAAGTGCCCCATCCCATTCCCATTAGTCTATGCCTAGTGGAGTTTACAATCCAAGGTCCCTATCACATTCCCACTAGTCCCTGCCCAGTGGAGTTTACAATCTATAAGCTCCCTATCACATTCCTACTTGTCTCTGCCCATTGGCACTTACAATTGAAGGACCCTATCACATTTTCCATAAGCCTCTGCCCCAGTACCTGCATCTCTCCCTGCACCATTGAGCTTACAATCTAAGGTACCTATCCCATCAGTCCATGCCTAGTGGAGCTTTCAGTCTAAGGCCCCTATCACATAACCCATCTACCCTGCCCCAGTGAGCTTACAATCTATGCCCCTATTACATTACCATCAATCCCTGCCCCTGAGAGTTTACAATCTAAGGTCCCTATCACATTCCCACTTGTCCCTGTCCCAGTGAAGCTTATAATCGAAAGCCCCTATCACAGCCTTACTGTGAAGCCTTACTATTCCACACATATTCTAAACAGACTGTGAAAGTCACATATGGTTTCTCTCCCATTCTGCCCAAAATCCCTGGAAATAATCAGTCTTTGTTTGTGTGCAAGGGGGCGCTTTGGAGAAGTCCATCTCTGCACAGAAAAGTCCACTGGCCTGAACCTTGTGGTGAAAGTTCTCAGCAGTAAAGATCGGGTAAGGATGATGAGGAAAAAAAGTGGCAAAGTAAAACCATATATAGTCGATATAATAAGCACACGTGAAACATTAAGTACAAATAAACCACCTGAAAAGGTAATATTCCAATATATTGATAACATTAGAATATATAAATACACACCTTATGTTTAAATCATTAAAAAATCAGACATTTCATTATGAGCAGGATTTGTAGCTAATAATGTTTCTAATTCTCGTCACTATAGTTCCCTATAAATCTGCATTTTTACCCTCACATATACTGTATGTTTTGAGAAACCATACAATTTATCACTCTTTTAGACCTATGTTCCCTATATCTCACTTTTAGGCTTCTCTTAGTCTGACTCATATACTGCGACCCATGGTCGTATGCCAGTAAGTAGCTCAGACCCCCCCCCATGTACATGTGATCCTTACTTTCATCTCCAACACTTCCCCTGTTGTTTTGGAGGAGAAAGAAGTATTTTTATGGTGAGTAAATGCATCTCTTTTTTCCCCCACATCTAAAGAAGCTCACAAGGTCTTGTGTATCCTTGTGTACTGGAATTTCTTAAATGATACCCTAATGCAGGAGTGCCCATACTTGCGAGGTCAACTTTTAGTGAACTTGTCCCATTATGATCTACATCCATAAAAGCATTGTTAGCATTCTGTTCCATGGAAAATACATAAATACTGATTTATTTGAAAATGTATATTGCTTTATTTAACAAACAATATTTCTTAGGTAACCTTACAGGGGAAAGAAAGGCAAAATGTATTACCTATTTCCCTCTGAAGTACTCTTAAAGTTGTACTTAATCGCTATATTTTTAGCTTACCAATGCAAATTCAAAATCAAAAAATCAGGTTTCATGTTCATTATTTAAACGCGGCTGCCATCTTGCTAAAGGAGTAGACGATCCTTTTCCCTCTACATACGTATTGCGCATGCGTGGAAAAAAACTTCCCCAGGAGCGTGAAAGGCTGCGCCTCTAAAGCATGCGCAATATGATATAATTGGGCCCAACGCACCTCAAGGCTGCCTCGGGCAGTAGTGAGGAAGCTCCTGGAAAATCAGTGACGTCACCGTAGTCCAACGCTACATTCTGAGCAGAGCTTTATTCCTACTACTAAACACAAAGGGACACAGCATTAACTACATTCTGTAAGTTATGAGTCTACTAGACTTTTAACTTAGAACTTTATTGATGTTTTGGTTTTCGTTGTCCTTTAAAGGAGATGGATAGCTACGGAGGCATTTTATTGCCAATAGATTAGCTGCAATAGTGCAAGCTAGAATACTATATTTATATTTAAGTAGAAGCTCTCTGTTTGTTTAGGATAGCAGCTGCAGTATTAGCTTGGTGTGACCTCACTCTCCCTGCTCACTTATAGCTTTGGGCTCAGATTACAGCAGAGAAGGGAGGGCAGGGGGGCGGAAGAGGAGCAAACTGAGCATGCTCTTGCCCGGGGAAGGAGGTTTAAGCTGAAGGCAGAAACAATGCGCCGAGGGAGAAATTGAAGAAGTAGGGAGCAAGGATCCTCCTGTGAACAACCCGCAGACAAATCCACTCTGGTCATGTGGTGCAAGCATCAACTCCTTAAAGACACACTAACGTGCTGCTGTAGTCACTGGATCCATGAAGCAAAAATGAGTAAAACAAATTTTATTAGGAACTTGTAGTTAAAAAGCAAAATCTGAACATATGGCCATGTGGGCAGGTGGAGAGAGCATGGCTTGACGCGTGTCGTGACTCAAACTGGTCACTTCCTCAAGAAGCCAATATGCCCTCTGCCATATACTCATATATGTATCCTACTGCATGTTTAGTTCAATCAATCAATTAATTAATTAAAATCAAATTGGATTAAAGCCCACATAAAAACACAAGTCACTACTTACGCATATGATGGTTATATGCTTGAATAAACAGATATAAGTCCAAAATCGAACGCTATCATTATAATAATTACTGCTGACAAATGTGTATAATAAATTATACAAAATATGCAAAATATCAAAATGCCATGGACTATTTATACATATATACAGCTGTGTTAATATAGCAGTGTACAGTTTCGAGAACACATTAACAAAATGGTGCTAGCCTATAATATAAAAATTATATAGTTTAAAGAACAAGCTAACCCACGCTGATATAGAATATAAATATATATATGTATGTAATATAAATAGCACACATCTATATTCGAATGTGTTCCATAAAGAACAACTGACATTGGGAAATGGAAATACCATGGAATGTGGTGAGGGTGTAGGTGTAGACTACATCAATCTACAGAAAGACTAATCTCCCATTCCCTATTGAGACCCACCGGTGTGATAGTGCCCAAGGTGTAGATCCAATAAGCCTCACTCTTTAAAAGGTGCTTCTCCATATCTCCTCTTCTAACTCCCGGGGTTATTAGATCAATTATCTGAAATGTAATGCAAGATTTACCCCCATGCACTTCTAATAAATGTTTCGCCACTGCTGAGCACGTTTCCCCTTTGGATACACCTTGTAGGTGCTCAGAAATCCTTTTCCTTACTGGTCTGATGGTTTTGCCAACGTACTGTGCACCAGATAAACTACATGCTTAGTGCCACAGTTTGCATAAAAGTTCATCTTATAAGTGCGTGGGCCAGTTCTAGAAGTAAACTCCTTAGAAGGATTCATAAAACGACATGACAGGCACCGTGGCCTCCCACATCTATAACACCCTTTTACATCCAGCCAGGTGGATTTTCTAGTATTATTGGCATCTGAGAAGAGACTGGGAGACAATTGTGTACCCAGACTCTTCCCCTTCCTGAAAGTGAACCCCGGTTTGGTGGGTTGGATACCCAGGGGTCTTCGTATCAAGAAATTCCCAGCGTTTACAGATGTATCACGCCAATCTCACCTTAAGACTCCAGCCCCCCTTATTTGGCTACCCATTAGGGCAGCCCCACACCGCCACTGCGCTGCCGGCTTAACCCCCTTATGCCGGCCACCCCACCCCACCAAGTAACTGAAAGGCTTTTTCCACCCCAACCTTCAAATAAAGAGTAAATATATCCATGCCCACATCTGACAGATGTACTCCATCCCTCCTGTAATAACTCGGCATAGCACTCTCCAACTCCTTATGTCTTACCACAACCCCACCAGACCTTCTGATTTAGGTGCTAAGCAACTTGTTCAGCTTCAGCCTGCTCCTTTCCATTGTGGAATGATCCCGTGCCCACCGCCATATTAGGCGAGGTACCATCTCCGACCATACCACCACCACTCCCATGAACAATGAACGAATCTTATCAATATCAAACTTAACCAACCTTACCAGATCTTTTTGACTCATAATTCCCATATCATTACCCCCTGCATGCAATACCAGAACATGGGGGTGCTCCTCTGTCGTTGCTGGTTTCCATCAGTCTATCGAATAAGCCAGGCCATTGAAGACCCAAAAAACCAAATCATTTTACCTCAACCTGGCGTTCCGAGAAGCCCAGCTGCTGACCACTTTTCCGAACTGCAGCTATCCTTTCTGCCTGGCTCACAAAGGAATGTCCCACGAACCACACACGCTGACAATCACCATAAATAATAATCACCACAACTAACTGTGGATTAACTCTATCTCCATTCTTTGACAACAACCAACCCCGTAAGTAAACATTATTTTAACAATGTTGGGCGAACATAACTCAGAAATCTCCGTGATTCCCAATCCTCTTTACCACCTTCTCATCTAGGCCAAGACGTGCCACCTCTGTACCAGCCCCAATTCGAAAAGAATGTCATCCTATACTCCAGTGGGGCCACACCCAACTCCTCCAAATCTGGTCAGCGGCGTGCCATCTTCATGAATTAAGAAGGGGCCATCCGGTCCTGGCCGAGTGACCAAAAATTGTTGAACATTACCGTAAGGGCAAATTGTCCCCCCTTCTAAGGCATATAGCACCACTTGCTGCCCCTTGCCTAATTGATCTGTCTTAGACCTGCGGAGCCAAAGTCCCACATACTCTTGACAAAATTCCACATCCCACCTCTGAAGACCCCGGGTGCCCGTTTGCTGCAGCTTACCAACTCCCCAATCCGAAAAGCGCCAAAGAATGCCAATCTGGGCTACAGATCGACCTTGCTCAGCCATCCAGCATACCCACCACAGCATTAGTTCCTGCCTACCCCGCGGTGAGTGTGTACCTGAAGCCCATTGTACCAACCGCTCCCATTCACTCCAGACCTTACCATATGCTGCCCATGTGGACTCGGCCACTGATGATCTCACCAACCCTCCAATCCTTTCGTCCCGAGTTGCCACAGGCACGTTGGGAAATGGTGTCCTTCCTCCTGCGCCAGCGGAGCCAATTGTCGAAAACGGTCCCACTGCGACCCCTCTTCAATCCTTTAATTGCCTGCCCAATGACAAAACCTTTCGAAAAGTCCTCCCACCCGTGTAGTTTAAACCAAAAGGCGAAAGCCGCTATACCCTTCTCAATCTGGGCTACAGATCGACCTTGCTCAGCCATCCAGCATACCCACCAGAGCATTAGTTCCTGCCTACCCCGCGGTGAGTGTGTACCTGAAGCCCATTGTACCAAACGCTCCCATTCACTCCAGACCTTACCATATGCTGCCCATGTGGACTCGGCCACTGATGATCTCACCAACCCTCCAATCCTTTCATCCCGAGTTGCCACAGACACGTCGGGAAATGGTGTCCTTCCTCCTGCGCCAGCGGAGCCAATTGTCGAAAAAGGTCCCACTGGAATCGAGACAAAGTGTCAGCAATCTCATTTTGAACCCCAGGAATGTGCACTGCCCTAAAACCCACATTAAGTTGTAAGCAGCATAAAACCAGAACTTGCAAAAGTCACACCACCTCAGCCGAGGAAGCCGACTGCCTGTTGATCACCTGGACCACCCCCAAATTGTCTGATACAAATATCACTCTCCTGTTGCTCAAGCTATCACACCAAATGAAAAGAGCAATAACAATGGGAAACAGCTCCAAAAAACAAAGATTCTTCGTCAGACCTAACCCGGCCCACTCCCCCGGCCATTCCTCTGCGCACCATCTCCCCTCCAAATATGCCCCAAAGCCGTGACTCCCCGCTGCATCCGTGAACAATTGCAACTCCGTAATAGTTACTTCCCGATCGGGAAATATCAATTTGCCATTGAATACGTACAAAAAATGCCGCCAGATTCCAAAATCGCCTCTGACCTCTTTTGTGATACGGACGTGGTGATGAGGTGCCAATGCCCCAGACAACAATCTGCCCAGCCTGCGACAGAACACCCTGCACATCACAATCACCCAGCAAGCGAAATTTAGCTTGCCCAGCAGCACTATCTCTGGGTTTTGTGCCACTGACTTAAGATTCCCATGAACTGCCCCCCAGCCCTAGGCTGAAACGGTATCCCCTCCCTTTCCCTTCTTGAAATATCTGACATAGGGGCAGTGTTGGACTGGCCCATAGGGATACCAGGAAAAGTCCCGGTGGGCCCAGGTGTCAGTGGGCCCTCATGCTGGTAAACTTTTGGTCTATTTCATGGCCATTCCCTATTTCTATGAGAACAAAGAGGCTAAATAGATGGATTAATAGATTAAAGTATGTAAAGAAAAGACTAGGAGAATAGAGGTTGAATGAGGAGAGGAAGAAAATAGTACTGAGGGTGGGCCCCTGGTCTAAGGTTTTTTGGTGGGCCCCTGGTGTCCCAGTCCGACACTGCATAGGGGTGGGCTCCTCCGCAACCTGAACACTCATATACTTGAGCGTTGGCCCACTTACACTGCCCTTCATTAAACTGCCAGCAATAGCCTGGTTTGTTAACTGCCGGGGAGGCTCCTTGCAAAGCCCCACCGGCACCTCTCTGAAAGGGGTGAGCCTTCTGTGCTGTCATCAGACGTAACCATAGCGGCATATCCAATTGATCCCATCTCATCCCTGGGTTGGCCATCAGCCTCTGATGAAAATTGCTGGTCATAGTGCCACCAAACCAAGCCACTGTAAACCCTGTACGCCTCCCAAATACCATCTACATAGCAAAAAAGAGGGGAACAATGCTCCGGCCGTTTCTCGCCAGTGATGCTGGCTAAGATGCAGAATGCCCTAAGCAAGTTGCCGAATGTCTTGGGGATCTTCCTATAATGCTTGCTCCTCTCCTCCTCCTCTTTTTTCCCATATTTCTTTTCCTCGTCCTTTAAGTCCACAGATTCCTCTAAAGGAAGGAGGGAAAATATTTCTACAAATTCCCCCTTCCAAATCTTCTCTTTCACCTCTTTCCTAACGTGTGAGCCTAGGCGGCCTGCAAAGGACACATAAGCCCCCCTCTGGGCAGCCTCCGGAATGATTCCCAGTACCGGCTGCTCATTGACTCCTGTAACCCCCTGCTCACCTTGACCAGCCACACCAACTCCCTCTGTCGCCACCACTCTTGCTGTCCCAGCGGAGGGCCTATTTCCCTCGGGTGCCGCAGACTCATTCCTGCTAGGCTCTCCAGCCACCCTGTCCTCACTTCTGACCCACACCTTGGCCACCCCCTCCCGGGTCTCCCTTGCCTCCCATCTCCCTAAAAAGTATTTCAGAACTTGCAGGAAACCTTGAGCATCCAGTGTCCCTGATGCCATGCTGTTGGACTCACCGCCTGGCCCACCTGACTCTCTGGCCACCGATCCCCTGCAGTCACCGTCCTCCCTACGTCCAGTGCTCCTAGGGGTGGACCTCAGCTCAGATTACAGCAGGGAGGGGAGGAGGGAGAGGGGAAAAGGGAGAGGAGCAAACTGAGCATGCTCAAGCCCAAGCCCTGGAGATTTAAGATGAAAACAGGAAGTGTGATACAAAAGCCCATGTGTACACAATAGAAAGAAAGAAATGCTGTGTCTCTTTTGACAGAGGAATCAGAGCAGAATTACTTGGTGTATTTATATAGACCTTTCTGATAAAGCTTACTTAGTTGTAGCCTTTCCTTCTCCTTTAAGGCACTATCCATATGGAGTGTCTGTCTCCCTCTGCATCACTACTGATGACTTTATTGCCTCCTGAACGGAACCAACTGTGCTTGTGCCACTGTGATAGGAAAATCAGTTCTACTGGAGAAGCCATGCGCGTTATAAAGGATAATAATGATGTTTCTTTCCCCCAGGCTCCTCTCTCTACAACTTCTCAGTTGGTCTGGTTCCCTTATTCAGCTATTGACCATCTCCGGCAGGCTCTGGGCAAGAATGAAAGTAACCGGCACAATCAGGCTGTTGAGTTCTCTGCTTTCCTCCCTGTCTCATGGGGTTGTTCACCTTTAAATGAACTTTTGGTATGATGTAGAGAGTGATATTCTGAGACAATTTGCAATTGGTTTTCATTTTTTATTATTTGTGGATTTTCAGTTATTTAGCTTTTTATTCAGCAGCTCTCCAGTTTGCAGTTCCAGCCATCTGGTCCAAATCCCCCTGGCAACCATGCATTGAATTGAATAAGAAACTGGAATATGAATATATTCCTGTCTACCACCATGTCTCTTAAAGGGCAAGTAAATCCAGGACTAAACATAAACTGCATGGATTAATATCAGGGCAGGGGGGGCTGCTGTACTGACTATCAGGCCCAAACTGGCAATCTGTGGGTTCTGGCAAATCCCAGAGGGGCTGCTATAAGATGCCATAGAAAATCAGTATTTAGTGGGCTGGTGGGGGCTGTTTGGGCCTCTGTGTACCTGAAATGCCAGGGACTATTTTGACTCTCAGTCCAGGCCTGCTGACTATATAACATTTGTATGTGATTGATTAAACAAACCTCTGACATCAGTGCAGATCAGTAGGACTGGGTCCAGACCTGGCTTATCCCCTTCTTATATTTATTCATCCTTAGCATCTCCTTTCACCAATTTCTCCCACCCTTGCCTCTTGATTCCACCTTCACTTTTCAGTGAGCCTTTTCCCTTGCACTAGAGGTCTCCCTCCTCTGTAATGTTCCCTGGCAATACTATAGAACTATAAAAAATGCAAGAACACCAATAAAATGTGTATTAACATATTTATTTATAAATTGGATGTTATATTTATGCATTTTAGATTAATTCATACTAATTTAAGTTGGGAAGGACTCACATCCATTATGTTCAAGTTTTAGTGTAAAAGGGATCTTCCTATTTAGTAGTTGATCCAGAGGAAGGCAAAAACCCCATCTGAAGCCAGAGCCAATTTGCCTCAGAGGGGGAAAAATTCCTTCCTGACTCCCAACGGGCAATCGGACGAGTCCCTGGATCAACTTGTACTATGAGTTTATGTGAGTATCAGTACTAAGAGTTTATGTCAGGGTTTAGAGTAGGAGATGTGACTGGTTGTTGAGTGGAAGGCTCAAAGGATAGAATTTAGAAAGGAAAGAATTTGAACAGAAGAAACCACCAAGGAATTGGTGTTAGGAGATTGCACGGGGGAGGCAAAAGAAAAAAGTGGAGAAGAGAAGCCTTTGTGTAGGGGGCATCAGTTTAGTGTGTGCTGTGGTGACTAAATGTCTTGGTATTGGTGGAATGGAAGAACCAATGGAGGTGCAGGAAGAAGGGCAAGGATTAAAAGATATTTTAAAAAGGGGAAACTCTTGATGATATGTAAATAAAAGAAGATATTGGTGGAGGTGTGTTAGCACAAGGACAGAGCTTGCGGGTAGAGGTAAAATATGGGATAAGGGCTGGTGGTGGAGCTAAAGTTAAATGAAAAGTCCTTGGGTAGATTGGTAATTGGATACTAATGAAAACTAAGGTCCTAATAGTGGAGCTATGGTGTTTGAAAATGTGAATGCTGCTAGTGGAGCTATAGAGGTGGATATGAATGTTGGAGCTATGGTTCTGTGAAATGTAGATGCTTAAGGCAAGATGTTGGAGTTGTAGTAGTCTGCAAAAAAAGGAAGATGGATGGAACTATGGCACCTCAAAGTGAGGTGGAGATGTGTGTGGGTGGAGTGAGGTAAAATGAAGCAAAGACACCACTGGTGGAGATGTGGTAGTCTGAAAAGAATACAATCATGGAGCTACAGAAGGAGATAAAGTCCCTGCTGGTGTAGTTGCAGGAATCTTGAAGTTACCACTTGCTGAACTGCATCAGCTTGAAAGGAGATGTTGCTGGTGGAGCTGCAGACACCACTGGATCTGTATGAGACAAAAATATCAGTCAGTAATAGATCATCATTAATTCTCATTCAGAGGCATGGCATTTATGCACAAGTCTTATTCATTAGGGGTTCCAACATGTTAGGGAGTTTTTCTCCCAGGCTGATGCTCCTTTTAGAAATAAATGCACTGGCTATGGGAATAGGAAATAATGCCTGAGCCTTCTCAATCGCATTCTACCCTGTTGTGTTATTGTGTGGCTGCTGCAGTGAGGCTAATGTCCATCAGCACAGAAAACCTTGATTTTGGGGAGGATTTTGACCAAGAAATGTAAACTTGAGCATCTTCTAGCTGAAACCCACCTCTTGTGCACAGTGAGGATTCGGGTCCTACCAATGTAGACACCCACCAGGCAGCAGGGGATCAAATTGTTATTTGTCTACCAGCCGAGAACCATTGTACTGAATGGAGATGGGACCTTACCCTGTGGATGTTTCTTTTTCCTCGGCTGTGATTCAGGAAACTCATTCTGGGCTGTTGATGTTATTGGCCACAATATCAATAACAGGAGAAGCCCTCCAGGGCCATTTGCAGAGCTGCTTCTTGTTCTGCCGATGTCTGTGTGCAGAAGTCATAAGCACGCCGCAGCTTTGAGAGAGCAACTCCCTTCAGTCCTGTATAGGGAAAAATCATATTTGTGATTCATGAATACTAATTAGAGCTTGTATATGATTCATAAACAAAAAAATAAAGACTGAAGACCAAATGCAAATTGTCTTACAGCGCCAATGTCACCATTATACTAAAATATATTATTAAGTACCCCTTAAAACATGTTTATTATTCCCAATGCCTTTATAATGAAACCAACTCTTGCAGCTGTTGAGTTACACTGTGAGATGGTGCAGTCGTATCAAATATAATGGATTCCCTCACCTTTCTTGGCCGGCAGGTTCTGCAGAGTCCGGAGATGTTCTTCAATCTCAGCCCTGACGATCTTCTTAGGTGGCAGTTGGATGACAAATGGGTGCTGCAGGAGTTCTTCAGCACTCGCTCTCTCCAAAGGGTCCTTTTTCAGACAGGACTCCAAGAAGGACACAAAATGCTGTGACCTGGAAAAAACTGAGATTTTAGCTTTAGCTAGCAAAAAAAACTCCCCAGATCATTATTTCCAGATTCCAGAAGCTTTTACCCAGTAACCATTAGCTATACCCCAGAATATACATATATTTACCATCTATCTATCTATCTATCTATCTATCTATCTATCTATCTATCTATCTATCTATTCCTCTATCTATCTCTTTATCATCTAACTATGATCTTTCTATCTATCTATCTACAGTATATCTATCCCTCTATCTATTTATCTATCTATCCCTCTATCTATCGTCTATCTATCTATCTATCTATCTATCTATCTATCTATCTATCTATCTATCTATCCCCCCCTCTCTCTCTATCCCTCTATCTATCTTTCTATCTGTCCCTCTATCTATCTATTGTCTATTTCCTATAGCTTTCAAAACCTCTATTTATATTTAGGAGGTATTTAAACAAAATACACACCCCCTGAACTAGGAGTGAAATCTCCCCATTATCCCAAATTTGTACATACAAGTGGCATGGTGAGGGCAGACTGTGGAAGCGGCTGAGTGGTTATAGGAGTTGCCAAATGTCCCAAGTGTTAATAAGAAAATGTGGGGAGTTCCATGTCTGCAAGCACAGGTACAATGTACAGTGACACGAGCTGGGACAGACTCACCAGGTGTTTGATTGAAGCTTCGGTGGTTGGGCTTCAATTATCAGGTCCTCCACTGGGTATTGCCCTGTGTATGCTGAAAGTGAAAAACATATATATCAAGCCCATCAAACATGTCTAGAAGTTATTTATTTAATCTATAGAAAAAGTAATTTTTTGCTGGAAATGGCAAATCATCCCAAATTCCTCCCATTCTGATATAGAACCTCTGCTGCTCAATGTATAAAATAAAGTAGCCACAATTGTTATGATTCACTTACGTGGTTCTCCCTCAGCCATTTCGATGGCGGTTATCCCCAGCGACCAGATGTCACACTGCAAAAGACACACCAAAGAGCATTAGAAGGAGAGAATTGGGTTATACTGTAGGTGTTTAATAAAATCTAAGTAAAAAGGCTGTGCTTATACAATTCTCTTTTAGAAACTTATACATATATTATCATCTGTGCAAAAGTACACGGCATTCTCCTTAGCTCAATTATGGCAAAAACAGAACAGAATACAACTTAAAATAGCCAAATGCACCCCCTAGTAAATGAACACACCATGGTATATGTAAAAGTAAATAAATGCTTTATTATATATAAAAGTGTATACAGCAATACATCTCCATTACAAACAATAGCAGTTACTGTACATAACACCAGCGTCACAATGCAAATGAGCAAATATATTAAAATAAACACATTGTGCAAAAAGTTAAGAACCCCAATGTTTCGGGAAAACTCCTTTCTGTCAATGAGAAAATGACTGCTTCTATGTCCCATTAACACTGATAAGTAAATGCTCCGTGTTGTTACAAGTATTATAAGTACAACATACTTTGGTGTCGTACGCCAGGCGCTGGCCCTTCTGCCTTATGGCCTCGGGTGCCATCCAGTGTGGAGTCCCTTCCGCTTCGTGGCACAATCCAGTTTGCGGGTCCAGGTCCCAGCTGTGTCCGAAGTCGACTGAAATGACAGATAGAATCCATTCATGGAAAATAACCACAAGATAGAAACCTGAATTATGAAACCCCCTGACTCCATATTCGCAGAAGCTCCCCACCATCCATTACTCTTATAACTGTAAGTTTTACTCACTGATCTTCACTTTGGCCGTCTCTGTGAGCATGATGTTCGGGCTCTTGATGTCTTTATGAACGGCCCCGTTCTTGTGGATGTGGTGCAGCCCCTGGGGAGATTGAGATGTAGGTTATAAGACTATAACAGACATAAGACTAAACATCCCCAACAAAGAGATTGTATATGTAATTTATGCAATTAAAAAAGAGTCCTTAAGGGGTAAATCTGACCTTACCTTTAAAACCTCCTTGCAGACATAGCCAATCCAGGTCTCCTTCAGGGATTGGCCATTGGTCTTGCTGATGAGGTTGTACAGAGAGCCTCCACCACAGTATTCAAGAACAATCTGCAATATACAGAAATTATTTAAGTTCATGTATTCTATCACTTCCAGTGGAGATTGCTTTGGTACAAGAGGAATGAACACGATACAGTAAATCATTTCTTACTTCCAAGAGCTCCGATGAGCACTCCGTGAGTGGAGCCCTGTAGTAGGCTCCATAGTAAGAGGCGATGTTCTTGTGGCCTCCGAACTGCTGGAGAAACTTCAGCTCCCTGCAGACTGACTCTTCATCCTGGTGTGGAATAATAGAAATCCCTTTAGCTCACATAGACATCTACACAAATAGTATTGATATATAGTGATTGGGATTATAAAGATACAGTACTCGGCTGATGTTGGCGATCTTCACCGCTACCACTCCTCTACGATGGTGTCGTCCCTGTAATACAGACAGAAAGGTTGACTTATATACAAGTAGGAAAGAGAGGGTCTAATGCAGCCCCCAAACCAGAAGCTTGATATGTCTGCCTAAGTCATTGTGTGATTGTGTCTAGTGATCACAATCTTGTTCAGTTCCCCTACTCTCTAGGAATTGGTTGGTAACTTACCTTGTAGACGTCTCCAGTGCCGCCCACTCCAACAAGCACATCCTTGGTCAGCCGACCATCAGGAGGCTGGAAAATAAAATAGAAAAAAGAAGGATTTTATTGATAACATAATATTCCCCAGGGTACAAAACATGTCTCACTTCCGGCAGTAGCGGCGAGTGTTTTACCCTCCTTTCTACTCACCTCATAAGTCTCGGAGAGGGGTCTGGATTCCGCCTGTGGCAAAGGAGAAGAGAAAGAGTCTATTACATTCTATACTTTATCTGTACCTGTTCTCTATTCAGCAAAACCCTAAATTCAGATAAAACAGTAGCAGTTGACTTACCTTCCTCCAGGGGGCGCAGAATAGCATTGCGCCTAAGTTTTTTAGCTCTTAAAAGAGCTGTTGGGTTATAAAGAGATATCAGCTGACGTCAAAGGAAGATTTTTTTCCAAACGCCAAAAATCAGATGGAATATCACTGAATATCTCTATAAAACAATCGCTGTGAAATCACTCGGAAAATCACTCTGAAAATCGCTTCGAAAACGCTATGAAAACGCCTCGTCGCTCGGAAATATCACTGTATGGGGACACAGAAAGAAAGAAGAGATTGTAAGCTCACATGCACCAGTCCTCTCTGCTATACATATCAGGATTCACTGCCTTATATAAGTATTCACACCCTCAACCAATTCTCCCATTGTACCAAAAACAAACCCTAAACTTATATATATTGTTTATGTGTTTTATCTGTTATTTTTATTCTGACCATAAATTCTAAAATCTGATTTCCACTGGCAAAAAAAATAATTTATCATCAGTTTTTCCTTTTGCATCAACTGCATTAAAGCAAAGTTCCCTTTTAAATGAAATTAAACAGGTTGCAGCATTTCCCTGTATTGGCACCAACCATTTTTCCTTCTGTTATAATATGAGGCCCAGTCGCTGCTGACATGCAGCCTCTCAACATGATATTACGGTTAAAGGACTAGTACAGGCTGCAGGTCTGACAAGGGATGCTGGGATTTGTAGTTCAGTAACAGTCAGAAGACCATAAGCTGCAGGTCTGACAAGGGTTGCTGGGACATTTAGGTCAGTAGCAGCGAGAAAACTACAGGCTGCATGTCTGACAAGGGATGCTGGGATTTGTACTATAGGCTAAAGGTCTGACAAGGGATGCTGGGATTTGTACTATAGGCTGCAGGTCTGACAAGGAATGTTGGGATTTGTACTACAGGCTGCAGGTCTGACAAGGGATGCTGGGATTTGTACTATGGGCTACAGGTCTGACAGGGAATGCTGGGATTTGTAGGTCAGAAACAGTTAGATCGTTATAGGAAGCAGGTCTGACAGGGGATGCTGGGATTTGTAGTTCATCAAGAGCTAGAAGACTACAGTCTGCAGGTCTGACAAATTATGTTGGGATTTGTACTACAGGCTGCAGATCTGACAAGGGATGCTGGGATTTGTACTATAGGCTACAGGTCTGGCAGGGAATGCTGGGATTTGTAGGTCAGAAACAGTTAGATCGTTATAGGAAGCAGGTCTGACAAGGGATGCTGGGATTTGTAGTTCATCAAGAGCTAGAAGACTACAGTCTGCAGGTCTGACAAATTATGTTGGGATTTGTACTACAAGTTGCAGATCTGACAAGGGATGCTGGGATTTGTAGGTCAGTAAAAGTTAGATCGTTATAGGCTACAGGTCAGACAAGGGATTCTGGGATTTGTACTATAGGCTGCAGGTCTGACAAGGGATGCTGGGATTTGTAGGTCAGTAAAAGTTAGATCGTTATAGGCAGCAGGTCTGACAAGGGATGCTGGGATTTGTAGTTCATTAAGAGCTAGAAGACTACAGGCTGCAGGTCTGACAAGGGATGCTTGGATTTGTACTATAGGCTACGGGTCTGACAAGGGATGCTGGGATTTGTACTATAGGCTACAGGTCTGACAAGGGATGCTGGGATTTGTACTACAGGCTACAGGTCTGACAAGGGATTCTGGGATTTGTAGGTTGGTAAGAGTTAGAAGATTATAGGCTGCAGGTCTGACAAGGGATGCTGGGATTTGTAGGTTGGTAACAGTTAGAAGATTATAGGCTGCAGGTCTGACAAGGGATGCTGGGATTTGTATGTTGGTAACAGTTATAAAACTACAGGCTACAGGTCTGACAAGGGATGCTGGGATTTGTAGTATAGGCTACAAATATGTCAAGGGATGCTGGGATTTGTAGATCAATAACAGTTAGAAGATTATAGGCTGCAGGTCTGACAAGGGATGCTGGGATTTTTACTACAGGCTACAGGTCTGACAAGGGATGCTGGGATTTGTACTATAGGCTAAAAGTCTGTCAAGGGATTCTGGGATTTGTAGGTCAATAACAGTTAGAAGATTATAGGCTGCAGGTCTGACAAGGGATTCTGGGATTTGTACTACAGGCTACAGGTCTGACAAGGGATTCTGGGATTTGTACTACAGGCTGCTGGTCTGACAAGGGATGCTGGGATTTGTAGGTTGGTAACAGTTAGAAGATTATAGGCTGCAGGTCTGACAAGGGATTCTGGGATTTGTACTACAGGCTACAGGTCTGACATGGGATTCTGGGATTTGTTCTATAGGCTGCAGGTCTGACAAGCGATGCTGGGCTTTGTAGGTCAGTAACAGTTAGAAGGTAATAGGCAGCAGGTCTGACAAGGGATGCTGGGATTTGTAGTTCATTAAGAGCTAAAAGATTATAGGCTGCAGATCTGACAAGGGATGCTGGGGTTTGTACTTCAGGCTACAGCTCTGACAGGGGATGCTGGGATTTGTAGGTCAGAAACTGTTAGATCGTTATAGGCAGCAGGTCCGACAAGGGATGCTGGGATTTGTAGTTCAGTAACAGTTAGAAAACCACAAGCTGCAGGTCAGACAAGGGATGCTGGGATTTGTACTACAGGCAGCAGGTCTGACAAGGGATGCTGGGATTTGTAGTATATTAAGAGCTAGAAGACTACAGGCTGCAGGTCTGACAAGGGATGCTGGGATTTGTACTATAGGCTACAGGTCTGACAAGGGATTCTGGGATTTGTACTATAGGCTACAGGTCTGACAAGGGATTCTGGGATTTGTAGTTCAGTAACAGTTAGAAGACAACAAGCTGCAGGTCTGACAAGGGATGCTGGGATTTTTAGGTCAGTAACAGCTAGAAAAATACAGACTGCTGGTCTGACAAGGGATGCTGGGATTTATACTACAGGATGCAGGTCTCACAAGGGATGCTGGGATTTGTACTACAGGTTGCAGGTCTGACAAGGGATGCTGGGATTTGTAGTATAGGTTGCAGGTCTGACAAGGGATGCTGGGATTTGTACTATAGGCTACAGGTCTGACAAGGGATGCTGGGATTTGTAGTATAGGCTGCAGGTCTGACAAGGGAGGCTGGGATTTGTACTACAGGCTACAGGTCTGACAAGGGATGCTGGGATTTGTACTATAGGCTAAAGGTCTGACAAGGGATGCTGGGATTTGTAGGTCAGTTACAGTTAGAAAATTATAGGCTACAGGTCTTACAAGGGATGCTGGGATTTGTACTACTGGCTACAGGTCTGACAAGGGATGCTGGGATTTGTAGTTCAGTAACAGTTAGAAAACCACAAGCTGCAGGTCAGACAAGGGATTCTGGGATTTGTACTACAGGCTACAGGTCTGACAAGGGATGCTGGGATTTGTACTATAGGCTAGAGGTCTGACAAGGGATGCTGGGATTTGTAGGTCAGTAACAGTTAGATCGTTATAGGCAGCAGGTCTAACAAGGGATTCTGGGATTTGTAGTTCATTAAGAGCTATAAGACTACAGGCTGCAGGTCTGACAAGGGATGCTGGGATTTGTAGTATAGGTTGCAGGTCTGACAAGGGATCCTGGGATTTGTACTATAGGCTACAGGTCTGACAAGGGATGCTGGGATTTGTAGTATAGGCTGCAGGTCTGACAAGGGATGCTGGGATTTGTACTACAGGCTACAGGTCTGACAAGGGATGCTGGGATTTGTACTATAGGCTAAAGGTCTGACAAGGGATGCTGGGATTTGTAGGTCAGTTACAGTTAGAAAATTATAGGCTACAGGTCTTACAAGGGATGCTGGGATTTGTACTACAGGCTACAGTTCTGACAAGGGATGCTGGGATTTGTACTACAGGCAGCAGGTCTGACAAGGGATGCTGGGATTTGTAGTACATTAAGAGCTAGAAGACTACAGGCTGCAGGTCTGACAAGGGATGCTGGGATTTGTACTACAGGCTACAGGTCTGACAAGGGATGCTGGGATTTGTACTATAGGCTAAAGGTCTGACAAGGGATGCTGGGATTTGTAGGTCAGTTACAGTTAGAAAATTATAGGCTACAGGTCTGACAAGGGATGCTGGGATTTGTACTACAGGCTGCAGGTCTGACAAGGGATGCTGGGATTTGTACTATAGGCTACAGGTCTGACAAGGGATGCTGGGATTTGTACTATAGGCTACAGGTCTGACAGGGAATGCTGGGATTTGTAGGTCAGAAACAGTTAGATCGTTATAGGACGCAGGTCTGACAGGGGATGCTGGGATTTGTAGTTCATCAAGAGCTAGAAGACTACAGTCTGCAGGTCTGACAAATTATGTTGGGATTTGTACTACAGGTTGCAGATCTGACAAGGGATGCTGGGATTTGTACTATAGGCTGCAGGTCTGACAAGGGATGCTGGGATTTGTACTATAGGCTGCAGGTCTGACAAGGGAGGCTGGGATTTGTACTACAGGCTACAGGTCTGACAAGGGATTCTGGGATTTGTACTACAGGCTACAGGTCTGACAAGGGATGCTGGGATTTGTAGTATAGGCTGCAGGTCTGACAAGGGAGGCTGGGATTTGTACTACAGGCTACAGGTCTGACAAGGGATGCTGGGATTTGTAGGTCAGTTACAGTTAGAAAATTATAGGCTACGGGTCTTACAAGGGATGCTGGGATTTGTACTACAGGCTACAGGTCTGACAAGGGATGCTGGGATTTGTACTATAGGCTAAAGGTCTGACAAGGGATGCTGGGATTTGTAGGTCAGTTACAGTTAGAAAATTATAGGCTACAGGTCTTACAAGGGATGCTGGGATTTGTACTACAGGCTACAGGTCTGACAAGGGATGCTGGGATTTGTAGTTCAGTAACAGTTAGAAAACCACAAGCTGCAGGTCAGACAAGGGATTCTGGGATTTGTACTACAGGCTACAGGTCTGACAAGGGATGCTGGGATTTGTACTATAGGCTAGAGGTCTGCAAGGGATGCTGGGATTTGTAGGTCAGTAACAGTTAGATCGTTATAGGCAGCAGGTCTAACAAGGGATGCTGGGATTTGTAGTTCATTAAGAGCTATAAGACTACAGGCTGCAGGTCTGACAAGGGATGCTGGGATTTGTAGTATAAGTTGCAGGTCTGACAAGGGATGCTGGGATTTGTACTATAGGCTACAGGTCTGACAAGGGATGCTGCGATTTGTAGTATAGGCTGCAGGTCTGACAAGGGATGCTGGGATTTGTACTACAGGCTACAGGTCTGACAAGGGATGCTGGGATTTGTACTATAGGCTAAAGGTCTGACAAGGGATGCTGGGATTTGTAGGTCAGTTACAGTTAGAAAATATAGGCTACAGGTCTTACAAGGGATGCTGGGATTTGTACTACAGGCTACAGTTCTGACAAGGGATGCTGGGATTTGTACTACAGGCAGCAGGTCTGACAAGGGATGCTGGGATTTGTAGTACATTAAGAGCTAGAAGACTACAGGCTGCAGGTCTGACAAGGGATGCTGGGATTTGTACTACAGGTTGCAGATCTGACAAGGGATGCTGGGATTTGTACTATAGGCTACAGGTCTGACAAGGGATGCTGGGATTTGTAGGTCAGTAACAGTTAGAAAACAACAAGCTGCAGGTCTGACAAGGGATGCTGGGATTTGTACTATAGGCTGCAGGTCTGACAAGGGATGCTGGAATTTGTAGGTCAGTAACAGTTAGAAAACAACAAGCTGCAGGTCTGACAAGGGATGCTGGGATTTGTACTATAGGCTGCAGGTCTGACAAGGGATGCTGGGATTTGTACTATAGGCTACAGGTCTGACAGGGAATGCTGGGATTTGTAGGTCAGAAACAGTTAGATCGTTATAGGAAGCAGGTCTGACAGGGGATGCTGGGATTTGTAGGTCAGTTACAGTTAGAGAATTATAGGCTACAGGTCTGACAAGGGATGCTGGGATTTGTACTACAAGCTACAGGTCTGAAAAGGGATTCTGGGATTTGTACTATAGGCTACAGGTCTGACACGGGATGCTGGGATTTTTAGGTCAGTAACAGTTAGAAAACTACAGGCTACAGGTCTGACAAGGGATGCTGGGATTTGTACTACAGGCTACAGGACTGACAAGGGAAGCTGGGATTTGTAGGTCAGTTACAGTTAGAAAATTATAGGCTACAGGTCTGACAGGGGATGCTGGGATTTGTACTACAGGCTACAGGTCTGACAAGGGATGCTGGGATTTGTAGGTCAGTTACAGTTAGAAAATTATAGGCTACAGGTCTGACAGGGGATGCTGGGATTTGTACTACAGGCTACAGGTCTGACAAGGGATGCTGGGATTTGTACTATAGGCTACAGGTCTGAAAAGGGATGCTGGGATTTGTACTATAGGCTACAGGTCTGACAAGGGATTCTGGGATTTGTACTATAGGCTACAGGTCTGAAAAGGGATTCTGGGATTTGTACTATAGGCTACAGGTCTGAAAAGGGATGCTGGGATTTGTACTACAGGCTACAGGTCTGACAAAACCGTGATTTATAAGAGGAGGCCAGGGACGGAGCTTCCAGGGAAACACAACGTCTAGCTATACCAAAAGTGCTGCTAATGAGTGTAAATCCATTATAGAGAAGGGATGCTGGGATTTGTACTACAGGCTACAGGTCTGACAAGGGATGCTGGGATTTGTACTACAGGCTGAAGGTATGACAAGGGATTCTGGGATTTGTATTACAGTCTGAAGGTCTGACAAGGGATGCTGGGATTTGTAGTTCAGTAACAGTTAGAAGACCACAAACTGCAGGTCTGACAAGGGATGCTGGGATTTTTAGGTCAGTAACAGCTAGAAAACTACAGACTGCTGGTCTCACAAAGGATGCTGGGATTTGTACTCAGTAACAGTTAGAAGATTATAGGCAGCAGGTCTGACAAGGGATGCTGGGATTTGTACTACAGGCTGCAGATCTGATAAGGAATGCTGGAATTTGTAGATCAGTAACAGTTAGAAGACCACAAGCTGCAGGTCTGACAAGGGTTGCTGGGATTTGTGCTATAGGCTACAGGTCTGACAAGGGATTCTGGGATTTGTACTATAGGCTACAGGTCTGACAAGGGATGCTGGGACATTCAGGACATGAGTAACAGTGACTGGGAAGTTGAAGCTCCAAAACTTTTTCCTTTAAAGCTTTTTAAGAAGTCAGTTTTATATACAAAGTGAGAACTAAAGAGAAATATGGATATTAATAGTATTGGAGGGGAAACACCAAGTGGCCAACTGTCGCTCCAAACACTGGGTGACCCCTGTTATATGGGAACATGGGGGATTTCAGACTTTTGCCCTTAATAATTGCTTAACTTTTACTGAAAAGCTTTTTAATAAGTAAATGTTATATACAAAGTGAGATACAGAGAGAAATATAAATATTAATAGCATTAAAGGAGAAACCTGAACAGCAAGTGGCCAACTGTCAACTGTCACTCCAAACACTGTCAGTGACCCCTGTTATATGGGAACATGGGAGATTTCTGACTTTCCCCTTAATAATTTCTTAACTTTCCCTAAACAGCTTTATTAGGAAGTAAATGTTATATACAAAGTGAGATATAGAGAGAAATATAAATATTAATAGCATTAGAGAAACCTGAACAGCAAATGTCACTCCAGATGTTGCCATAGTGACCCCTGTTATATTTTAATATAGGAGATTTCATACTTTTTATTATTTCTTAACTTGCACTTATTTTAAATATAAAGCAATTGGAATCCCAAATATTATTTGATACTTTCTGTATTTAGCCTGACAGGTGTGGAGTCTCCCTGCATCCCTGTTCCTTCCCCCAACCCCAACTCTCCTATAATCTATTAAAATGACAAAACCAAGGCTAATATCCCAGGCGCCACCTAGTGACTCAGTTTAGTAGTGATTTTCTTCATTTATATCATTATTTTCCATAAATTGTCCCCCAGTGTGTGCTGTGCATCCACTTACCTCTGATCCCAGAAATGAAAGTGAGAAATCCGTTATTTAACTGCCAGTTGTGTGTGCGGCCAAATGCCAGGATGTACTTCTGTGTATTTATCCTGAGTTGTCTGTAGTCTGCCTGTTTCCCCATTCCTCCCATAATGATATTTTCTATTAGAATATACACAAAACCAAGGCTAATATCCCAGGCACTAGCCAGTGTCACACTCAAATAGCGATTTCCTTCATTTCTGCCATTATTTCCCTTAATGCCCCCGTGTATCAATGCTCCACTCACCTCTGATCCCAGAAATAAAAAAGTGAGTTTACAGCCAATCACGTTTTATGTTTATATCCTGATAGTGATTGGCTACAAGTTCAGCACATGTTTACATGCTGCTTAGATAAGTGGGACTCCAGTAAGGAGATGTGGGGGTTCAGCTCATGAATCTTTGATAAGCAATATTAATTCTAATGGACAACGTAAGACGTCTCAATGATTGAGCTCTATTGAAACCTCCCATGAGCCTCTATGGATATGAAGCTTACACAGAAGATAATTACCTGCCCTGGGATGTTGCACCAGCTGCTGAGGGAGCCCCATTCTGCCATCTTTAATACTGGCATCAATATTCTCTCCCAGTGTGCGTTTGCCAGTGAAGGCCCCACAGTAGCCATTATGCTGCTCTGTCATAGATGTCCCTTTCTGATTGAAGGTCTCCAGTGATGTCCCACCTCTACCAAAGGTTCCCATCCTTCTTGTACCTCTGTCCTACCGAGAGGTAAAGTCCTCACACCATTGGGGAGTCACTGGGAAATTGGGGTTACAACAAAGGTAAAATGTATAATGTTCATCTTTAATCCTTATCACACAGACCGACTGCAGGAAGTTTATACTTCGCTTTGCTGCAAGTTGCGCAGATTCAGATATGAGCAAGACCTTTATAGAACTGAATAAATAAAATAGTTAACATTTACGCCTCCGTGTCCTTTCCATTGGAGTCAATAATCTCTCCCAGTGGGCTCCTCATATATTGGATTAGTGGAGTTCAATTTTATAATTGGATTATATATAATTCCCTATCCTGGGATGTTGGTGTCTCCCCAATAGTGAACATTTCTGCCTCCATATACTTTCCATTGGACTCAATACTCTCTCTCTGCCAGGGTCACAACCCCACTTTGTTCTTGGAGGCCTCCGATGATGAGATCTCCCACCTGGGCTGAAGATTTCTGTCTTCCTGAGGACTAAGCAGCCCTTCCAGTTTGAACGGTGAGCTGGGAGCCGCTAATTGCGGTGGTGCAATGAGACCATGACCTCAAATGTCATACACACAAATACAGAAGGTCTTCTGCACTCAAACCATTATTGATTTGGGACATTTTGTGCCTTAAGCTATTAAAAAATACCCTCCCCTTTAATTAAAACAGGGATTGTTTGTCCATACCTGCAATTTACCTATTTTTCTGTGTGACTTCAAAATTTACACACACAAATATTGCATTTTGTGCATTAAAAGTGCAAATTGCAGTGTATTCACTTGCTGCTCGTGCCATATCAAATACCAACAGTTATTAAGCTCACAGTTAGCTAATGAGTGGTATTATCCTGAAATATCTTTAAAAAAATCATAACTGAAGATATTGAACATCTGATTTGCTATCGGAGTTGCTGTGCTTTAAACTGTAAATAAAATGTTATATATATCGCTTTAGTATTTCAGGCGAATACTAAGTGGTGTAGAGAAACCTGTTTAATTTATTTCAATGTGTGGTAGTTCATTGGTTAGTCTCAATTCCCTGCATCACTAAGCACATGGTTTATATTCACCAGGCACACATGGGTTCACTTGTGAGTAGGGTTGCCACCTTTAGTGAAAAAAATAACCGGCCGGTGGGGGGCAGGTACAAAAAGGAGGCGGTCCATGATGCAAAAAGGGCGGAGCAACATCGCGGCGATGTGAAGAAGACAAAAAAAAGGTAAGTTCTGTGCAAATGGGGGCAGGCCGAGGGCTTTTTTTTTAAAGGATATTACAAATTACCAGCAACTGCATTGCTGGTAAATTTGTAATACCAGCCTTGGCAGGTGTTTTACCGGCTAGGCTGGTAAAATACCGGCCGGGTGGCAACCCTACTTGTGAGACACACAGAACGGATATCAGAGTGGAAGTGTGAATTTTTAGGACAATATCTGCTGCAGATACATGAGTGTTAAAGGATTTATGTACCAGTGTTAACATGTTAGCAGAGACAATTAAAAGAAAAATATATATATATGACCAGGGCAACATCAAGGTCAGCCCCCCACCCCCAGGGTGACCAACCTCCCCAGATACCACCCCCATCCCTCAAATAAACACTAGGAGACAGTTTTGAGATAAAAAGGCAGCAGAGCATTTTATTAAACAGAACTCAATTTATAATTGAACCACAATGTGATAACATATCTATATATAACAGTTTGTATAACAAATGACCAATCAGGCCAAATTCTTGTTCCACTTTACATTACAAATACTCTCCTCTTCCAACCATGCCTGGCCCCAACCAAGTTTTAACCCTGTCCTGTTTGATTTACAGTACCTGCCCCCAAGTTATTGGGCTGCCCCTGACCTATCCTACCATGAAACTTCCCTGCTTACCTTGACCACCAGGTCCTCAATAGGGTTTTTTACCAGCTGGGGGGGGGCGAGAACAAAAGGGGCGGACCATGATGTCAAAAGGGGCGGGCTGTGACATTAAAAGGGGTGGGGCCATAGCGCGGAGAACTGAAGACTGAGGAGAAAAGATAAGTTACATCTTATTTCACCTATGTACCCCTGTCTGTGCCTGAGGACCCTGCATTAGTGATGTGTGGGTTGACCTGAAACCTGCCTTGACCTGTAGCTTGACCACCGGATGGGTGGGTTTGGGTTGACATTTGGCCAATCTTGCAGGTTAGTGTTGGGTGTGGCTCAGACTGGGGAAGTACCCTCCTCCACTGCTCCACTGGATGAGAAGAGGTGGGTACGGGTTGGGTGCAGATCCTACAATGGCAATATTTTAAAAGTTAGGGTTGGGTGAAGATTTTTCCTGAACCGCACATCACTACCCTGCATCCCTCCCTTGGGTACCTCCCAAACAGCCTCCTACCAGCCCAGTATATAGTGACTGTCTATGGCAACTTACATCAGCCCCTCTGGCATTTGCCAGAACCCACAGATTGCCAGTCCGGGTCTGCCTATATAGGCCAGGACTGGGTCAACATTTCTCTCATGGCTATGGGCACGGTCTGGGGGCATTTAAAATTGAGGAACCATAGGAGCTTCTGCACCAATAAGATGAGGAGTGGGTGGGGCTAAATCAAAAAGAGCAGGACTTGATTGATTCTATTGGTTGAAGGCTATGAAGAGGGGAGGTAACAACTAGAGGTTGTTGGTGAATGGATTAGGGCAGTTGGGGGCAATACAAGCGACAGGGAGTTGCCAGGTGCACAATGATAGGATTCTAAAGGGCAAGAACATTTTCACTCTGATCAGTGAATATATGACTCCAGGATTGTAAGTGGTGCCATAGTCCCAGAACCATCCCCACAGTGCCAGAGAGAGTGTGCAAGGCATGGAGTATTTCTACAGAGGTGGAGCACATATTGTTCTACTGAGGGGGGGGGGGGGGTAAAGGTTTCACTCACACCTGCTCCGTCAGATAGAGAGATCCCTAGGGGATGGGCAGGGCAAGTAAAAAGATCCATGAGAATAGGGCAGATCCAGTTGCATTTTGCATTGATTGTTAAAAAAAATGAACCCCTAAATGTGACTCGAATTGAATGCTAATGTTGTACTGCACAATTAGTTGGTCATAATGTTATAAACTGAAGGTTCTGCGCAGGGGGTTAATAGCAGTCACATTACCCTCTGGGGTTCCGCACCTGGAACACGGGGTTAATAGCAGTCACATTACGCTCTGGAGTTCCGCAGCAAGGACACAGGGGGTTAATAGCAGTCGCGTTACGCTCTGGGGTTCCGAACCAGGCACACAGGGGGTTAACAGCAGTCACGTTACACTGGGGTTCCACACCTGGGACACAGGGGTTAAGACAAGGGCCAGAGATGATTTTACCCTAGGGGCCACAGGGCGGGACTGTAAGTGTTACAGGGGGAGGAGCGTTGATTGGTGACACTGGTGATGAAGGGAAGAGTGAGGGGAGCAGAGAGCCGAGAGCCGGGGTAGGCTGAGGGCAATGAGAGCGGTTGCACAGGACGGAGCTTCAGCACGTTGGACAGTTCCCGGCTCCGCTACTTCCCGGCATCCCCAGAATAATCCCAGCCCTAGTTCCTCTCTATGTAGCCATCTATCATGTTCCGCCATCCTTTCTCCAACGTATTCACCGTCCCCCGTGACACTCCATCTCCCAGCATCCTTCATCAGTCACCCAACCCCACCGTATAGTTCCTCCGCCCGCCCCGGAAGTGACTCCTCCCATGATGGCGGCGCAGTCGGATGGGCCCCGGGGCCCCAGGTATTCGCTTCCCGACGGTTTGTGGTTGGTGGCAGCGCTGCTCGTCTTCCTCTCAGACGGGGCGTCGGACCTGGTGCTGGCGGCCGATTATCTGCAGCGGAGGCGGGTGAGCTGCTTCTGGGCCACGGTCCTACTGGTCCTGCTGCCTTCCCTCCTCACCCAGAGCCTCAGCCTCACCTGGGCCCTCACCGACAGCTGGGGCCCCTCTGCCCCTCAACGGCACAGCCCCACGAGAAACACCTGCTGCCGACTCTGCGCCTGGATCCTACATGGCTCTGTGCATCTGCTCCAGCTGGGACAGGTCTGGAGGTGAGAAGGGGAAGCTGGGACAGGTCTGGAAGTGAGTAGGGGAAGCTGGGACAGGTCTGGAGGTGAGAAGGGGAAGCTGGGACAGGTCTGGAAGTGAGTAGGGGAAGCTGGGACAGGTCTGGAGGTGAGTAGGGGAAGCTGGGACAGGTCTGGAGGTGAGTAGGGGAAGCTGGGACAGGTCTGGAGGTGAGTAGGGGAAGCTGGGGCAGGTCTGGAGGTGAGTAGGGGAAGCTAGGACAGGTCTGGAGGTGAGTAGGGGAAGCTGGGGCAGGTCTGGAGGTAAGTAGGGGAAGCTGGGACAGTTCTGGAGGTGAGTAGGGGAAGCTGGGGCAGGTCTGGAGGTGAGTAGGGGAAGCTGGGACAGGTCTGGAGGTGAGTAGGGGAAGCTGGTACAGGTCTGGAGGTGAGAAGGGGAAGCTGGGACAGGTCTGGAAGTGAGTAGGGGAAGCTGGGACAGGTCTGGAGGTGAGTAGGGGAAGCTGGTACAGGTCTGGAGGTGAGTAGGGGAAGCTGGGACAGGTCTGGAGGTGAGTAGGGGAAGCTGGTACAGGTCTGGAGGTGAGTAGGGGAAGCTGGGACAGGTCTGGAGGTGAGTAGGGGAAGCTGGGACAGGTCTGGAGGTGAGTAGGGGAAGCTGGGGCAGGAGGGGAACTGAGGCAAATATGAAGAACAACTGGGCCAAGACAAGAGGGTAACAACAAATGTCTGGGGTAAACAGAAACCTGAGACTGGAGGCAGGGTTAGGGGCACCACTATGGAAAGGATGATTAGTCCATAGCCAAGGGATAAGCATTGGGTAACACTGGAGATGAAAAGCATAAATATTGGGCATCAGGACCCAGTAGTTTGGAGGTGAGGGGTAAGACTAGAGGCTTGGCAAGTCTGGGGATGGGAGGTGCAGGGGCAGAGTTGAACATGAAGTTGAGGTAATAAGATTGGAGGGGGAGAAGGAAGCAGAGTAGAGAGCAGTAAAACAAGTAGTGTAGGAAAGTAATTGGTGTGCACTTTGCTGCACTGCTGCTTTCTCTGCAGGTACCTGCGCGCTTTATATCTTGGCCTACAGAGCCGCTGGCAGACACAGCAGCAGAGCCGCCACTTCTACTGGCGCATGATGTTTGAGAATGCAGATATCTGTATGCTTCGTCTCCTGGAGACCTTCCTGAAGAGTGCCCCCCAACTGGTGCTGCAGCTCTGCATCATGCTTCAGCAGGGCCACGTGGAGCCCCTGCAGGGTGGGTCGTACTCTCATTTTCTCTAACTTACCACCAGCTTCCACTAAACCTAGTATCCTCTGCCTGCTTCCTGCTACTTCTGTAATTCCCATGTCTTATTCCCCCTCTGTATGCCCTCTCCCTTGTCTACTTTGTCTCCCCATCCCTTGTGCTCTCTAACGTCCATCACTTCTCTTGACTTCCCCTTCTAATATCTTTTAGCAATTCCCTTTAACCAACCTCTTGTCTTTTTCTGCTTTCCATCCCTTGCCTGTTTTCTGCTTCTCTACCAGTCTCTTGTCCTTGACTTCTCTCTTCATCCAATGTTTTGTCTTCTGTGCGAACCCAAATCTTCTTTTCATTTGCCTTGCCCTCTCTAAATCAGTCTGGTTTGTTTTCTCAAGTTCCTGTCTCATAACCTTTGTGGGCTTCCCTTTCATTGTCTTGTTTCTACTTCTATCCCTTGTGTCCTATCTACTTCCCACCCTTTTCTCTATTTCTCAGTAAGGAGGACATCCCTTTGTCCTCATTCCATATCTTTAACTTATCTTCGCTCTTTCAGGTATTTCAGCCTCAGCCTCCCTCCTCTCCTTGGCTTGGATGATTGGTTCCTACCAGAAGGTGCTTAGAGATTCTCGTGATGACAAGATGCCCATGTCCTACAAGGGGGCTGTGGTTCAGGTCCTGTGGCACCTCTTCACAATTGCAGCCCGTGCACTGGCCTTCTCACTTTTTGCCTCTGTCTTCCACCTCTATTTTGGCATTTTCATTGTGACTCACTGGTGTCTCATGACTTTCTGGATCATCCAAAGAGAGACAGATTTCTGTATGTCACGCTGGGAGGAAATTATCTACAACATGGTGCTGGGCATCATCTATATTTTTTGCTGGTTCAATGTGCGAGAAGGTCGGACCCGCTGTCGGATGGCAACGTATTACATCATTGCACTGTCTGAGAACGCCATTCTCACTGCCCTTTGGTATGTGCACCGTGGAGCCGTGCTGAGTGACTTCTATGCTCTGCTAATTGTGTGCTCAGTAGTTTGTAGCTTTGCTCTTGGTGTATTCTTCATGCTTATTTATTACAGTCTTTTGCATCCAAATGGCCCAATGTTTGGGCCCTCAAACAGCAGCTGTGTGATTAGTGATGTGGCTGCTTTGGGTACAGAAATCCCTCAAGGTCTCCCGGTACAGGGCATGGAGAGTCTCCCTTCCACTCTGTCTCGGACTACAGGGCAGGATAGGGATTGTGTGGTAGGGGATCGAGATAACTGTCCTCCCGTCTTCCAGGTTCGGCCTAGTGTTCCACCAACCCCTATCACTCGGCTCCCACGGGCACAGGGACCTGTTATACGTATAGATCTTCCACGCAAGAAATATCCAGCTTGGGATGCTCATTTCATTGATCGTCGACTGAGGAAAACTATTCTGGCACTGGAATATTCCTCCCCTGCCACTCCCCGTGTCCAATATCGCAGTCTAAGCCCCCCCAAGGAATTTATTGAATATGAGACCACAGTATGACGCCAAAATCAGTTGGGTGAACTTTTAATGACACATACGAGACTCTTTGCACCCTGAATGGGACCTAAGAGACACCTCGGAGCCCAAATTGTGGGTACTAGAAAGGCCAGGAAAGACTTGAATGGGCTTGATAGGCCCCAAAGAAGGAATGGACATGCAAATATGGTTCAACAGGACCCATAGACATTACTCAGGGAATAGGGGATCATCTGGTGGGAGAGATATGGGACTTTTAGATGGGAATGAGGCAGAAAAAGATGTAATTTGCATGAAAGATTATAGAGGGTGGAAATATTCTGCAATTGGTAGGCGATGGTGCTGAGATTGGGAAGGGTCGGCCATTGGTAGGAGAGATTACAGAGACTGGGAATGGTCAGCCGTTGGTAGGAGAGGTTAATGAGACTGGGAGTTTACAGAGATTGGGAAGATTCAGTCATTGGTAGGTGATGGTGCAGAGATTGGGAAGAGTCAGTCATTGGTAAAAAAGATTACAGAGACTGGGAAGGGTCAGCCATTAGTAGAAGAGATTACAGATTTTAGAAAGGCTCAGTGATCGGTAGGGAAAATTACAGAGGTTGGGACGGGTCAGCTGTTGGTAGAAGAGATTGCACCAATTGGTGAGGCACTGGTACGAGAGATTGCAGGGCGTGGAGCCAGGCACCAGATTACAGACAGGAAATATGATGGCCAGGTGGTATAAGTGAAGAATAGCTATTGGGTTGTGGCCAAAGATTCTTCCTGTACCTACCCAGAGTGCAGGGCATTCCTACCTGTGATTATTGGAGTGTTGAGGCAAGCAATTACGCAACAAGAGGAAGTCTTCATATGGATTTCTGTGTTTTTAATGTAAAACTGGTAATGTAGATATGCAGGGGGAGGAGGACGAGGCAATATATACCTATCTATGCCAGTTGGTTTTGCTTCTGTACATATTAGTCCTGAATTTAATTAATTGAACTACTGACCAGATGTCTACATCTGACCTGGAAAATATACATTTTAGAATTCTACAAAGGCAATGTACTATAAAATTAATAGGAACATTAGCTGGACATTTTGTCTATTTAGTGGAAAAAGTCTAATGAAGTAACAGTCTGACCAAAAAAGAATCTGTGACCCCAACTTTGTTAACTTTGGACCTCTGGGCTTCTGTTCCGCCATAGCAAGTGACCAGTGTAAGTGGAGGTGGTTGTTCTGTTCTGTGAAAATACTCCACTAAAAAACAACATAAAAGCAACATACCTAGCTGAACTTTCCTATTATAAAAATCTGTGTTGGTTCCCCTGCAAATGTAGAGATGGGGCCAGTATTGGAAATGACTACACTCATTCATTTTCTACTTGATCATATATAATGCACAAGTAGAGCAGTCAGAGCAAATTTTGAGCACCGATCTTGGTAAAAGGGTCCCACAACAAAAGAACATAAGAAGGTCCCTCTGATAAAGAAAATAGGCAGGTCCTGCAGATGGAGGTGGTAAAAGTGCACCAAAGACAGGAGAGTAAAGCTCCCCATAGACGCGACGATTCTTCTTTCCAAACACCGATTTTAGCAAAGTCGGACCAATCCTTCGAAATTATCGTGCGGTTAGTGGGATTGGAATGATCATACATTTTACGATTTTTCGGCCGACATCTGTCAGGAAATTGATCGGCCAGGTTAAAAAATCTTTGTCGGCCCCAGTACAATCTATGTTTGCAGGGACAAACAGGCAGCTCCCCTTAGTTTTCCTGGCAAATTGGTCTTTTTAGTTGATGGTCAATTCGTACGATCGTTCCGAGAAAATCGTGGTCTCACGATGCGGCTCGGACGTTTTAAAAATCTCAACATCTATGGCCAGCTTTATGAGAATGTTAGGTCTATACAATCCTGGTCCATAGAAAGACTCCATTTGGAGACGGTGTTTTGCAAAATTCCCCCTCATACAATTCTCCATTCAAGCTCCGCAAGTCATTATTCTCAGTGGAAACCTCTTAGACCCCTTCCTGCAACACTGTCTTGAAAAGGGGGTTCCATCATTATTCTTTGTTGCTAACTGGACAGCTTTCCAATAATGTGCAGTCAGTATTGCATAGCTCTGACTAGACTGCTAAGCTTCCAGTGCAGCTGAAGAATTTCCAATGGTTTTTGCCCGGGATTTCTGTTTGTCACAATTGGTTGGTTCAGACTCCATGGTGGGCAGTTTTCTACAGGAGAGCAACTGGGTAGCGGATGGAGTTGTATTGTATTTTCCATTCCCAGGTTTCTGGTTTGGGCACTTGTATCTCATGTCACTAATGTTCATAAACTTCTCTATTGCCTGATCTGTAAGTCAATAAATAGTTGTTGTTTTGGGGCAAAATGCTGGAAATTGAATTTTCTAGTCACCAGTTTTTGTATGTTTCCCATAGGTGCTATACAAAGAAATAAAAGCAGTTTCACTATGCTCTGGGCTTGTTTGTGTTGCTTGCACCCTCTGTATATGCAGTGATACATGTGCACAGACCTTCACAAAATATGTGGGCCCTAGGAAGCCCATGGGGGAGCATCCTCAGGGTCAGATAAGATGCAATGTGGGATAAGGTATGCAGACTGGCACTACACACACAGACTAGTACAATGCACACACATGCTGTCACTACACACAGATTGGCCCACAGACTAGTACAATGCACACACACGCAAGAACATACATACTGGCACTACACACAGACTTCCACACAGGGAGAGGGGACGCAGGACAGAGTTGGGATTGGAAGAGATGTGAGAGGGGCAGTTGAGCATGAAGCAGAGATGGGAAAGACAAGAAGATGGAAAGAGAGAAAAGGGCAACTGGGCACAATATTTCAAGCAAGTAAAAGAGAGGGAGTAATAAAGGAGAGTCAAGGTATTCAAAGGGACAGAATGAGAGTGAGAGGGGGCAGATGAGGAAGAAGACAGAGAGTAAAGAGAAAGGAGACTTTGAATGGCTGGGGGGGGGGGGAAGATGGTGCAGGAAGAGCTAGAAGGCAAGTAGGACAGAGGATGTCAAATACCCACCCACTCCCTAAAAAGGGGCAGGACATAGAGGGGAGATTGAAACAGAGGGTAAAAAGGAGAGAAGAGGCAGGTCGAGAAAGGTGCACACAATGAAACAAAAAAAAGGAAAAAGGTACAGTGTTTGTGTCTGTGTGTATCTGTATGTCACTATATGTGTGTGTGTGTCTGTGTGTGTGTGGCTTGGGGTCCAATAAAACTGGGGCCCATAGGGAGATCCTCTGTTTTTCCGCTAGACTAGTCCAACTTTGGTTTGAGGCAGAGCAGAGAATCGTCTGCTTTGGGAATGGAAAGTATGGGGCAATTATTCCATTTCATACATCCATTGACTAGACTATTCCAGATTCAGCAGCCCAAACAGAGCTGGGGTGCTGTTCTATTGCTGCTTCTGATAATACTGGTGAGAATAGGCACTTTATGTGGAACAATATCAGTGCTATAATATTCTGCACTCAACATCTTCCAAAATGGTAGAACCCTAGAAGAGACCATCCTTGCCCCCCCACTAGGGTTGCTACCTAGCCGGTATTTTACCGGCCTGGCCAGTAAAAATAATCACTAATCCCAATGTGCTTAATAGGGAAAAAAGACAAATATATAGGAAGGCCGATATTTTTTTCCAGAAAAGGTGGCAACCCTACTCCCACCCATGCACTCTCCTTTAGATCATCCTTCCCACCCAATTCTTCTCTATATATTCCCATCATCTCATCTTCAGTTGAGTCTATTGTCTCATTTTCTCTAACCAGCCACCCCACTATATTCTCTATATTCCCGTCTTTTCTTACTACTCATCTCTGCCTTCCCCATTATCTTGTTATCTATCAGTTCTCTCTCACTCCCATCTTTTTCATCATCGCCATCCTCTCCCCTCCTTATCTTCCCCCTCTTCTCTCCATACTTTCTCCCCACTCTTCTTCATTATACCCCATCTATCTAACGTCTCTCTATAATCAAAATGGAAAAAATAATCATGCACCACAAAGCCAGAAACATGTAGCGTGCCTTCAATGTTGAATAAATGTCCACATTGTAGTTTGAAACTATTGCTTTGCACTGTTTGATTACTTTTTCCTTTTTGCAAGTAACAGGTGGTCCACAGACACCTTTAATCAGCAGTTGTAAAATTTAAAAAAAAGAAATTCTGTACAATCCCTTATTCTCTCCGCCCTTCCCCTCCTTCTCTACTACCTTTTTCTCCCTCTTTTCTATAATACCACCATCCCCTCTCACTACTATTCCAGCTCGTCCAACAGCTTGGTCAGTCTAAACAGAACAGTAGAAAAGTGGCCATAAATGTGAAAAGGCCCTTTTCTTTGTGTCAGCCCTACTCACCCACCTCATGCATTTGTGCCTCACATCTCATTATTTCAGGCCCTGGTGTTTCCCATTAAATGCCTGTTTTTCCTTAAATTTGGCTGAAGTTCAGTGGTCAGACCCAACAGTAACTGATAGCCCCTTCTCTCTGTGCCTGTGATGCTCCTGGGCTTTCTCATTGAACCCCAAATCCTTCTGCATGATTATGTTCAGAAGGAAGTCAAGGTACAATGACTGTGACCCAGAATTTATACATTTGTGTATTGATTGGATCATAAACCAGAATCTTTTGATTCCTCAAGATGTCCTTAATAAGTCTTTTCTACATTCTTCTGTAACAGAAAGCTGCCTTGTCTGGTCCTGTTTATGGTTCAGTTCCTCCTATGCCCAAACTGCATAGTTATGGCAGTGACATGTTTTAGGTCAGTTCCTCCTAGGCCTAAAGGGCATAGTGATGGCATTAAAATGCTTATGGTTCGGTCTCACCCTAATACCAAAGTGTACTAAATGGCATAGTAATGGGAGAGAATGTTTATGGGTCTGTCCCCCCAGGCTTAAAGTACATAGCAATAGCAGTGACATGTTTATGGATTGGTTCCACACTAGAACCCAACAGCATAGTAATAGCATTAAGAAAGCATGTCTATTTTGTTCTGAGTAGTTCTTGGGAAATCTGACATGGGTTGTCTCCTTGCTGAACTCATCCAACCGAGATGAAATCCTGCAGCTTGTGGAGATGGCCAGGTTAAGTAGCTCTTCCATAAACCCACTTGGACAAGCCTATGATCCTAATCAGTGTGACCTTCTGAGATCTATGGCCTCCCCCCATGTCAAACCCTACCCAGCCAAGCTCAGGTTAGTGCTTTTTTACTGTGGATCTCAGGCTTTGCAGGTGGAATAAAGTGAATCTGAGCAGCAATGGCCCTTGGGTTCCACTGAGCAGTAAAGTCCATGGCAGCTATATTGTCTGGTACAATGATATATTGACATACTGTATAAAAGGTAAAGCCCTCCTACCCATCAGATGGAGCCTCTTCTCAACCACGTTATTTTTTGTTCTGCAAACACTGAAGGAGCTGCCATTGCACTGGACCCCAGAACAGGACAGTATCCTGAGCATGTCAGCCCGCAGCCTCCTGCTCACATTGAGAAATAATGAGGAGCTGATCCTGTGAATCCCAACCCATGAAATCACTGCAGCCTCTAAAGGTGGCCATACACGGGCCGATAAAAGCTGCCGACAGACTGTGTCTGCAGCTTATTGGCCCGTGTATGGGGGCCCCCGACGGGCTTCCCCGATTGAGATCTGGCCGAAAGTCGGCCAGATCTCGATCGGATGGGTTTAAAAATCCCGTCGGATCGCGGCCTCATCTGTTCGTTGATGCGGTCCCGCGATCCGACCGCCCGTTTGCCGAATGCTAGGATCTGATCGTTGGGCCCTAGGGCCCACGATCGGATCTGCCCGATATTGCCCACCTCAAGGTGGGCATATCGGAGGGAGATCCGCTCGTTTGGCGACATTGCCAAACGAGCGGATCTATCCATGTATGGCCACCTTTAGTCAGGGATCACCTCTTGGTCCTGAAAACAGGTGAAGACGGCTAATACACATCTGCCCTTACCAGCCCCCATTCCACAGACCTGACCATCTACTATTCTCTGTACTATACTAGGAACATAGTGTTACTAGCCCCCGTACTACAGATCTGATTCTCTACGCTCTCGGCAATACCAGGTGGACAGTTATAGAGGAAATAGATACCAGTCAATGCCCTGTAGATATTACATCAATCTAATTCTGATGAAATAGAGGTTTCCAAGAAAGGGCTACATTTTGTCCAACCATGGATTTGAATTATTTTAATGCCTTTGTTGATGTACAAATATTAATCAAACAATTTTCTCTTAAAACATATTTTGCATTACCAGATACTATAAAACGAATGGCGTTATAATAGGAGAGTAAATGAAAGTGATGCGGAGTCTGGACTGAGTATTAAAATAGGCCCTGGCATTCCAGGTACACAGAGGCCCAATCAGTCCACACAGAGGCCCAAACAGCCCCCACCAGCCCACTAAATACTGATTTTCTATGGCACCTTATAGCAGCCCCTCTGGCATTTGCCAGAACCCACAGATTGCCAGTCCAGGCCTGTGCGGATTTCATCAGAGCTCACCCGGTTCGCCGTGTTTTCCCAGAAGCTGCCCTCACGAGACGCCGGCTACTTTGCCGGTATACCGTGCTTCTTTCTCTATAGCAATTCCCGAATTACTGGGCGCTAATCTGGAACTCCATGTAGGGACGCAATCTTTTTCTTTCAAAAGCAGCTTTATTAAAAACCACACAGTAGTAAACTTCTTGTGCTGTGGCAGTGCTAGACTTCCGCATTTCTTGCCTTAATACTCGGCACTTCCTCAGAGTCAGTGAAAGTCACGTGGCTCACGGTTTAAGTAACGTGTATATTGCTCATTAAGCATTCAATTACAGGTGTAACGTGTTAAAAGAGTGTTCAATAATATGTGATAAGATTAAACAAAGAAAACATGTAAAATACACTATGCAAACATGCAAAATATAACATCTAAAATATGCTTGTTACATTGAATGTGCAAAACGTTACAAAGTATTTAAATATGAAACATATAAAGGAATTGTGATACAGAATCTCCATATAATATTACACATAATGCTGTGATACGCATTATACAACAGTGTTTCTAAAAACAATATATTGTTACATAATAGTTGAAAATCAACTTAACTTATGAATTTTTAATGTTTTATCTAAATTAATATTATCCTCTAATGAATCCTGTTATTCCATTACTGCCAATATTTACATGCTTTTATCCACTTGAGTCACTAAAGGGAGTGGAATACATCTCTGTAAATTAGCTTATCATTTTTATTTTGTTTTATTCTAATTTAAATTTCTGATCTTGGGAAGATTGTAAATACATTTGTTAGTTAAAAAATCTACAATTTTATTCTTTTTAGCACTCCATGATATTGTGTATATTAATTTGATTTCATTATTATATTAGTTAGGATACTTAATAAATGAATTTTATGATCATTATCTTATGTATTTGAATTCATTCAGTTTCATATTTCAAATCAATTATTTTAATTATGTTCAAATCCTATGTTCATATTAATAAAATGCCTCAGTCCCCTTTATTATGTGTTTTGTATCTGTCTTAGTTACTTATCATATTTTATTCCTGTATTATGTAAGAATTAATTATCCATTTTTGAACGTATATTCTTTTAGCGTATATAATATTTCAAATCACATTCCTTGTTGAGGCCTCGTGGTTTTACTGTATTCAAAGTGAGTATCCATTTGAATTCTCTCTTGGATAGTATATTATCTATATCTCCCTTTCTCTTCCCCAATTTAACTCTATCTATCACTTGAAAGGTTATATACTGTTCAATAGCGTTATGCTCTTTTATAACATGTTCAGCTATCACAGAAGAAATATCACCTCTATTAATGTATGCTATATGTTCCAACACTCGATCCTAGTAGTTTTGCCAACATATTGTTGTCCGCACTTGGATGTAGCATATGTGTTACTTTTGTATGTCTTTTGTGTTGTGGTACTCTGAAACTGATCTGATCTCTCTATAAGCACTTGCAGATATTCGCCCCACATCTAAATGTGCCTAGAACAGTCAACCAATTAGTCCGATTACTCTTATCCGGTAGCATACGTGGTGCTACCTTGTCTCCTAAATTGTAACCACGTCTGTATACAATTTGTGGTTTTTTAAGATCCATGGTGGATAAAATTGGATCCATATGTAATACAGACCAATGTCTATACAGTAAATTATTTCTTTGGCTTCCATACTGTAAGTAGTTATATATCGCATTCTGTTGTTAGTCTGTTTGTGTTTAATCTTATTAGGTATAGAAAGTAACTCAGCTCTGTCTCTCAGTATCGCCTTATCATAGGCTTGTTTAACACAATCAGTTTCATATCCTCTGCTTATTAATCTGTCCCATAAATCCATAGCTTTCTCTTGGAAAGTATCCCAAGTGGAACAGTTCCTGATGAACTGTCCAGTCGGTATACTTCACAAGAGAGGTTCTGGGTGGCTACTATTTCTATGTAGTAGTGAATTCCTACTAATAGATTTCCTATATACATCTGTATGGATTCTGTTATTCTGTGATATGAATTGTATATCCAAAAAAATCTATAGTGGTCTTATCACTATTATATGTAAATCGGATGTTGTTTTGGTTGTTACTGCAGTGACCCTACTATATGCTTTCATAGTTACACAAATTACTGAAATATGGAAGAGATAAACTCATTCTTCCATTCAATGTCAGTTAACTTGCTAATTGCATCACCACTGTCTCGTAAATATGAAGATAATTGGGTCACCATGGGTTGTATTAATTTGTCCACATACTCACTTAGTCTCATTGAGAGAACCTATGCCAGCTGCTATAGGTCGACCTTTAGGCCTTTTGGGATCTTTGTGTACTTTAGGAAATGTATGGAATATAGGGACCCTCGGAAATTCCACTTTCAGGTATTGTAATTCATTATCATGTAATATATCTATATCTTCTATATTTCAGTAACATATTTCTTTCTATATTTCTATATTTTCTTTCTATTTAATATATTTATATAATATATAAATATTAATATATTATGATAATATTAATATATTAATATAATATATTTTTTATTTTATTTTTTTTTATATTTTATTCTATATTTCTTCTATATTTGGCCTATAATGAGACATAGCAAATAACTAGGTGGCCCTGGTGTGTGGCTCAATTAAATTTAATAAAGTGAAGTACACTGGAATATGGATGAGGCAATTCTCCTGTGTCATAGCTCATCTTCGTGTGATGTGTCACAAGTTCCACTGGGCCACCCCTTGTCTTCACCATTGACATATTTTCATGGCTGCACTCTGATGCTTGCACCCCTTAGGGCTTGGGCTGGACGCAGTGCCAGCTGCAGATAGTTTGGAGAGAAAGCCATCAGCAGGGCCAAGTGACAGAAGCCAAGGAGGGGGGAATTCGGGACATAGACTAGCTGGTGGTGCCATGGAGTGAAGACACACAATCTGCAGTTTAGATTGGAAGATGCATGGATAACCAGATGGCCGTCAAAAAAGTGGTGGCAGCTTAGAGAGAAAACCAGTGACAGGAAGTTGGGAGAAGAGACATGGAGGACCAACCTGTGGTGGAAGTTGGGAGAGAAGAATGACCCTTAGTGGAAGCTGGGAGAGGAGGCAGCCCTGTGGGGGCAGTTGGGAGAGGAGGCAGCCCTGTGGGGGCAGTTTGGAGAGATGAAAGACCTGTGGGGCAGTTGGGAGAGAAGATAAGCCTGTGGGGGCAGCTGAGAGAGAAGACAGTCCTCTGGGGGCAGCTGGGAGAGAAAACATCCCTGTGGGGGCAGTTGGGAGAGGAGACACGGGACACTTTCCACTGCATCCAAAGGAGCTCAGCCAGAGGCTTGTTGCAACCTGATCATTCTGGATGTGGCAAATAGGGTAAGTATCCAGTGGGCAAATAATGGGAAATAGTGGGGATATGTTGTTTGGTGGGATTATTTCTGGGGAGTATTGTTGAGAGGATGGAGGCAGAGCCATTCTCCAGACACCTTTAATCTGAAGTTGTGTTTTTTACAGGACTCTGCAGAGGAATCCTGCACTATCATTTGTCATGTTTTCCAGATTATCTATGGAGACCAAAGTATTGAGTGTGTTGACCGTGTTCGATACAATTACACCTCCCCACCCGATAGGCCATAGCTGTGTCGATGTGAGATGGAAATTGGGAACCAAGTGTTGTGCAACTTGCTGCCCTCCAAGGCTTTGCGTAGTCCAGCAACAGCTTCAAGTACCTGTTTTCCCCTCAGGTTTGGGCCTACATTGCCAAGGCCCTCTGCATAACGCTACTGGCTACACTGCAACTTCCAGGGATGTTAGAAGGCTGAAGTTGGCACTGCAACAGTTGGTCATCCCTGAAGGAGAAGGAATGCTTCAATCACTGAGGGGTGCCACATGATACCCCGGTCTGTGCTCCTGTCTGCACCAGCCTGGATTCTGTGTGAGCACCATGGAGTGACTGCCTTCCTGCCTCTTCTGTCTTTTTTCGCAGGCAATAGTCCCCCAGGCCGGTGCAGTTTTCTGCTCAACGTTCTGGGATATCAGGTAAACAATTATAATAGCCCGGGGGGGGGGGGCTTTCACCTCAATGGTTGAAGCATTTCTTCTGCTTTTATTATAATGCATATTCTGGGGGAAAAGAAGGAATTTTATTAGGCAGTTTCATTGCATTTATGTATTCAGAGCATTATAAGCCCTGGGCCTAAAGGCTTGCACTCAGTGCTTCACATGCAGTTTAACCCTTAGCTCACTAGTGCGCTTGATGTTACAGATGAGAGCTCTCACACTTATGGGACATTTGCATAGAATGCTGATTTCAGCTGCCACAGCTCCTTGTAAGTTCCAACCCCCAACTTTCCTAGGCTCCTGTCTGCACACCATATTTCTGTCATCTTTCTTTGTAACCCAGATGATTTTCCCCATTCTGATCTTGAGGGACCCTTTGTTCTCTCTGATATCCTGTGCCTCACTAACACCCCTGTGATTCCTGTGTCTCACTAACACCCCTGTGATTCCTGTGTCTCACTAACACCCCGTGATTCTTGTGTCTCATTAACAACTCAGTGATTCCTGTGTCTCACTAACAACCCCATGATTCCTGTGTCTCACTAACAACCCCGTGATTTCTGTGCCTCACTAACAGCCCCATAATTCCTGTGTCTCACTAACACCCCCATGATTCCTGTGTCTAACAGCCCCATGATTTCTGTGCCTCACTAACACCCCCATGATTCTTGTGTCTCACTAACACCCCCATGATTCCTGTGTCTCACTAACACCCTCATGATTCTTGTGTCTCATCAACACCCCCTTGATTCCTGTTGCTCACTAACACCCCCCTAAATCCTGTGTCTCACTAACACCCCCCTGATTCCTGTTTCTCACCAACACCCCTGTGATTCCTGTCTCACGAACACCCCCATGATTCTTGTGTCTCACTAACACCCCCATGATTCTTGTGCCTCACTAACACCCCCTTGATTCCTGTGTCTCACTAACACCCTCATGATTCTTGTGTCTCATTAACACCCCCCATTCCTGTGCCTCAATAGAACACCCATAATTCCTGTGCCTCACCTGCAAGCCTATGCCATGTTGCAGCAGAGCTTGGCAGTTGGGTGCAGTGGCACTGAGGAGGGCAGTGTGGTGCTGGAACAGCAACAGGAATATTTAGCCACTGTGAGGCACAGAAATTCAATACAGAAGGGCCAGTTCCCTTACAAGAAACACTTGTGAAACCATAACCATCAGATGCTTATGTTGCTTGTAGTAACGGTTGGTTGCTATGGGACACAGCCCAGGGTAATTTTCTTTCCCCTTCCTCTATTTGCTTGGTAAACATCCCATGACTTCAACCCTTCATTAGGCCAAAGGGCATTTGGATGAACGGCTTAACCTTAAAAGCAACCAACCCTGAGTTTGCTAGAAACACAAACATCCCTGTGCATGTGGCATTGGAGAGCAGATATCACCACAACTCCTGCCTCCTAGTTGGGATGGAACATTCCTTTGGGTTCTAAGCAGGCTGGTCCTTAATTTTTTAGCTGAGGAACAAGTTGTTGCCCATGGAGATACAGAAGATTGCAGCCCAACTGCTCCAGTACCAGCTTGGAATGGAGGTGGGAGAATATTACAGGGAGTTGTTACAGTGCTACGCAATATGTTGGCGCTATATAAATACATGTTAATAATAATACACTTATAAGGGGACAGTCGGAAATTCTGGGTAAGTGAATAGTTTGTGACCCAACCACTGAAAAGTAAGAATCAGTGTGGAGCTCAGCAATGAGTGTCCCTTCTCAGAGCACAATGGAGGTCTGAACACTCCTCTACTCTACTGTACTATGAAACCAATATGGCAGCCCCTACTAATATGTATACTGTAAATACAACTATACAGAGGAGGATGATCTGGATGCACTATAAACTATACCCTCGTACTGTACTATGAAACGAATATGGCAGCCCCTAATCATTTTGCGATCTTCCTGGAGAACATTTGGATCCGAGAGGGTGGAATTCTGACGGACAGTTTCGGAAGGATTAAGCGTAGCAAGAGCAACACCTCGGCATTCAGTAAATACGACAGTCCGTAATTATGATAACTGCTCACCAGGCTCCCAGTCGGAGTCATTTCACCGAATTATCAGCGACATTACACAGAACATTGAAGCGATGTCGCAGGATGGTGATGACCATTTGAGACTTCTGGGCAAGGATTTAGCAACTAGAGAAGCCCAATCTAAATTCTATTTCATGCGTGGGGAAGAAAGGGCTCGGAACAGACGCAGATGTCAGGACATTGTTTGGCGTTAATTTTGTGCACAGAACTGATGTTGTAACCATGATGAATTAGGCTGCAACCGGGCACAAAATACTGAGCAGGGAAAAGTCTGAAGCAGAGTACAGGTATGGGACAAGTTATTCAGAAACCCATTATCCAGCATGCTCTAAATTACGGAAAGGCCATCTCCCATAGACTACATTTTATGCAAATAATCCAACATTTTTAAAATGATTTCCTTTTTCTCGGTGATAATAAAACAGTACCTTGTACCTGATCCAAACTAAGATATAATTAATCCTTATTTGAAGCAAAACCAGCCTATTGGGTTTATTTAATGTTTACATGATTTTCTAGTAGACAAGGTATTAAGAGCCAAACTACAGAAAACCCCAGGTCCTGAGCATTCTGGATAACAGGTCCCATACCGGTACCAGCTTGAGAACCTTTTACTGGAGGTGCACAGGGCTTGTCCTATACCCTATTGAATCAAAGCTCACTTACCCTAAAGCTGCCCAACATATAGTCCCACAGCAGAAAAGCCATGTGGGTGACAGGAGCAGAGGATTATTACCTTTAAATTAACTTTTAGTATGACGTAGAGTGTGCCATTCCAAGACAATTTGCAATTGCTTTTAAATTTGTATTTTTTTTATTTTGAGTTAAGCTTTTAAAATCAGCAGTTCTCCAATTTGCGATTTCAACCATCTGGTTGCTGGGGCCCAAATTCCCCTAGCAGCCATGCATCGATTTGAATGGGAGACTGGAATGACATGCCAGGGGTCCTGTGTTTAGCCCGAGTACACAGGGTATTACTTTGTTTTTGGTGTTACTGTTCTTTTAAATAAGCAACAAAGTGTTTTAAAGTAATGAAAAAATCATGTAGGGTTGCCCTGCAGCGGTAAAACTGACCTGTTTGCTTCAGGAACACTACAATTGTTCATATACACAAGCTGCTGTGTAGCATGGTAGAGATTGAAAAAAGGCCATATGGCACAGGTTAAATAGTGGATAACAGATAACACCATTATGTTCTACAGAACTTATCTGCTATCTGTTGTGTAACCTGAGTCTTTTCTGCTTTGAATGGCTGCCCCTATTGCTCCACAGCAGCTTATTTATATAAACTATAGTAGTGTTTCTTAAGCAAAAGCACCAGTTTTACCAGTGCAGAGCAACACTGCATTATATCTATTATTTTAAAAGCAATTTAATTTTTTGTGTGACAGTACCTTTAAAAGGGGAATAGCTTGGAATGATACGGTCGGTTCCTGATTTAAAGGAGAATTCAACCTGTTTCTGTACAGACAGCCTCTTCTCTCCATCTCATCTTTATTCGGATAGGGTAACAGGTCGAGCTGCTAAGGTATGCGCACCAAGCAACTAAACAGTATTGGGGTTATGTAATATTTATGTAATAAAAGCACCAACTTCGCCCAGGTGCAGTATTCCATAGCAACCAATCAGCAGGTAGCATTTACTGGTCACCTGTTTAAAAGACAGCATTTTATTGGTTGCCATAAGTTACTGATCCTGGGCAAAATTAGTGCCTTTTATTACATATGGGGGGTATATCTGTAGACCGGTTTCTCAGGCACACACATGAAATCATGGGTGTAGCACATCACCATAAAATGTCTGACACACAGGACATAATCTAACCTTGATAAATAAAACCATGTTTATTTACACCAAATAATTCCAACATTAGATCTGTCACATGTGAAGGAGAAAAGCATTTTTTTGTGTTACCGCGTCAGCTCCTTGCTGGGGGACAGGCGTTGCAAATTAAAATGGGGGAAGATGGGGTGGGTGCAATAGGGTGGTGGAGAGATAGGAGACATCAGAGCAGGTCTTGCCCATGAACATGATTAAGGTGGTGGTAACCTCAACGGCCACTTCCCAGCAGGGAAAGAGGTAGGATTTCACAGGGACATATGGCGACAGCTCATATTTAAAAGAGGGCGAAGGGGTTGGGGAGGCATTTCTGGGATAGTAATAAGATGTCTAATCCCTCCCAGAATGGCACATTAGGGCAGGGGGTAAAGAGAAGAACGTCTGCTTGAACCACCATGCAGATCTCACTGCAACGTTTACAAAAGAAACTGTATTGCTCATCCCACACGGACATGGCTTTGGTTGGGGTAAAAAGGGCAGCACACATTCCATCAGTGCACCCAAACCACTCGTGTCTGCCATAAAGGGGGTGGCAGAGAGAGATCATGGCTTTGGCAGCACTTGGGTACAATGAGATATGGGGCATCAGGCTCATGTGAACCTGAAATAAAAAAAAAACAATCAAAAAAAGAATCCTCTGTGGGTACATCTGGCCAGTAGCCACATCCCAGGAACAAAAGGGCAGCCTGGGGCCAGTGACCACATCCTAGACACAAGAGCAGCTTGTGACCAAGAGCTATAACAAAGTAAAAAAAATTATTCAGCCTATAATATTTTTTATATTTATATATATATATTTATAATGACAGAACTACTATAAATCCACAAGCAACTGCTCAGACACGGTGTGTCTAGGGGGCTTCCAATATCTGGGGGCCCCCCTCCTTCCACATCAGGTGGGATGTAAATTAGGGAGATGGGCCAAGGGGTCAACTGTGATGGCTCCTACTGAGTGGCTCCAGCTGCAGCAGCGACAGGGGTCCCCAGGGTGTTGGTAGCAGAGATAACGGGAGATCCAGCGAGAGAGCCCAGGGCAGATGGCGTTGGCACCGTAGAGATCCCTAACGGGTAAAAGAGAAAAAGCGTCAGCAAATACCCTGAACCCTAGGGGCACAGACCCCCACATCAACTCAAAGGAAAGTGATTTACAGTGGTATCAGGTGCACTGGTGCTGCTTAGTATGTTGTGCGTGTGTAAGTAACAATGATATCCAGGTGCATCTCACTTTACATTATAGAAAAACCCAAGCCAGGAAGGAACTGAGAATAACTACTATAGAATGGATCTTAAAGGAGAACTATTGTGAAAATGAAAATGTTATACAAACTTCGTCATACTGAAATAAGAAACTTTCTAATTACATTCTGTACTGTTTCAAGTTTATCTTCACTATTCCTCTCTCAGCATCTGTTTCTATTCATTCTGTCTTCATGCAGCAGTTGGGTGTCAGATATTCATGGACAGTTAGATCCAATATATCTTATAGGGAGGCTCCTTTCTTAGCAGATGAATTAGGGCTCACTCAAATAATGGATTCCAGTACAAACAAAATCTTAAACTTTTCCACAAATCCTGCATGTAGAAAGACACGATGTCTGGTGATTTTAAGAGTGAGCTCTAATACATCTTCTAGGCAAAAGGAGCTCCCCTTAAAAGATACATTGGATTGTTCATGACACCCAACTCATGAATGAAGAGAAACCGATGCCGAGAGGATGATAGTGAAGATAAACTTGAATATTTCAGAAACAGGTCAGAATTTTTAATTGATTATATTTAGAAAATGTAGTCTTTTGGTATGACAAAGCTTTGGTTACAAGTTCATGATAGTTGCTATGTGTTACAGTCCAGTGTTTATAAATGGGTATTACTGTTAGTTTCAATCTTTAGACTCAGAGGAACTGAATGCAGGCTCTGGACTTCCCATTACTGATTGTGATACTTGATGCCATGGACCACAACAAGTGTGGTACCAACAAAAGAACAAGATATACGCCATTTTGTGGTGTTCATACCTTAAGAGATTGGACGGCACTCTGGTTAAAGAACGTTTATTGCAGCGACTGCGAATAGGTTTCACCTAACTCTATGCAGTGTCGGACTGGGGTGCCCTGATCTCAAGGGCCCACACCCTTCCAACTTGGTACAAAATAGCACCCACAATGATTTTTATGAGTACGTTTTTATTTCTAAATACATGGGTTTACACTGCAAATAATTCACTCTAATATTTAATTCATGAAACAAGCAGATTTTTTTAGTTCTAATATTGTTGTGTAGGTGCATCTCAGGTCATTTTGCCTGGTCATGTGTTTTCAGAAAGAACCAGCACTTTAGGATGGAACTGCTTTCCGGCAGGCGGTTGTTTCTCTTACTCAATGTTACTGTCAGACCTGGATTTTACTATTGAGTGCTGTTCTTAGATCTACCAGGCAGCCGTTATCTTGTGTTAGGGAGCTGTTATCTGGCTACCCTACCATTGTTCTGTTAGGCTGCTGGGGGGGGTAATATTACTCCAACTTGCAGTACAGCAGGTAAAGAGTGACTGAAGTTTATCAGAGCACAAATCGCATGACTTAGGGCAGCTGGGAAACTGGCAATATGTCTAGCCCCATGTCAGATTTCAAAATTAAATATATAAATAAAAAAAATCTGTTTGCTCTTTTTAGAAATGGATTTCAGTGCAGAATTCTGCTGGAGCGGCACTAAACTAGAATTTTTGAAAAAAAGGTTTTCTTTTCCCATGACAGTATCCCTCAAGTGCACATTTATTTATATGTTTATATTAGGGCATAATAAAGTCTTCCTCTTAAAAACACTGGGGGTTGCATGTGCTGTAAGTGCCGGAGGAGCTAAACAGGGTTGTTTATAAAGCATGGGAGCCTATTACATCCCCTTTGAAGGTTGCTAAACTAAAGCAGCTGCAAAATTGATGTAGCACAAAGCCTAACATTTATTATTCAGGCATCTCCAAATTGAGTTTAAAATAAAAAATCTTAATAAAAAAAGTCTTTCCCCTTTTGTTGGTACTATCCCTATTTAAAAAGGCTATGCATTCAGTAATCATTGCCTGTATACACAGCAATTACTCCATTTACTGCTGAGCTGTAAAGTAAGTGTGCGGAATCCAAGATAATTTCTATTGTAATTATAATGTGTCCGGCATCACACTGACTAAATTATAAACCTATAAATCATAGGGGATAAACAGAGATCTGGGATGAATCAGAGATCCACACGCCAACACCACTGTTGTGGCGTGCGTGTGTTGGGTGGAGGCATTAGCTGCAGACACAGCACACCCAGGCAGGCCAGTCATGTCGAAGAGAGGGAGGCGACGCATTCCTCACTGTCTCCGTTCCAGTAACTTTAAGTTGGGCCGGTCAGACGCAGACCTGCTGGCTAGTGTTCTGCACTAGTTTTCTTTGCCCGCCATGATCTTCCTGTACTGCGATGTGGGCTGCCCATTGCCCAATCGTTGCTCACTGCTCTCACCGAGGGGGCCTAGGGCCCACCGGGCTTCTACCCAGTGCCCTGACAGGCTGCTGCAATAAATCTATTTTAACCAGAGTGCCACCCAATCGCTTATTATGTAATATGATTAAAGTGGGGACGCTGAAGACTGAGCACCTGGCTTTGGGAGCTGCTGTGAGCTTGGAGCGGTCTTTTTTCCTTTTTTTTTTTTGCTGTTAGTAAGACAGAATAACTAAACCTTCACACACTCATGGAATCATGGCAAGGCACTTCCGGAACACTGTGACCCTTATAACATGGTATTTCACCCAATGACTTTGTAGAGATGCCCAGTGCCAATCAGCGGCAATTTACTGCCCCACCCACATTAGAAAAGCATGTAATGTTATGCCAACTGTGCCAAACAAGTCTTTACTCCCTTGATCAATGCAAAGATGCAAGAGTGACATAACTTCTCAGTGGACTTTCTGGCCTGGTTGATTGTTCATTGGGTTCCACTTGGGTTGTGATCAAACACATTGTGCAAACATGCAGTGACCCACCTTACAAAACCCACTAAACACAACATAAGTATATTTAGCTAAAGAGAGCAACTTGTAATAACTGCCCTTTAAATGTAGTAGATGTAGCTAAGGTAACCCCCCCCCATACTATTACAGATGCAGTAAACATATAGGGGCTCATTTATAAACAGTGGGCAATTTTGCACCTGGGCAGTCACCCATAGCAACCAATCAAATTCTTGCTTTCATTGTTCAACCTGCAGCTGGTTTAACAAAAAAAAAAAAAAAAAAAAAAAAAAAAATGATTGGTTGATTGGTTGCTATGGGTTACTGTTTATAAATGAGCCCCATAGTGTTCTGCCCCAGGACCTTTTATGTTGGGCGCATCACACAGCATTTTTTCTCTCTTTCGTCCAGCTCCTAACTCTCTAAGCTGATACACACAGAACCCTTTTGCTTCTTGGACAATACGATGCTTTACACTCATGGAAGGCTCTACTCACAAGTAAAAGAGCACAACCTCACGCCTTTGCGTTAAGAACCCTTGCACGGTACACCAGGTTTAGCATATTCCCGCCACCACAGGAACCCAGTGAGCCTTGCCAAAGACTGACCTGACTTGTCACGAACACTGGACCGGGACTGACCTGACATCATACTGGCGCTACTGACGGGTGTGCTGCCACTGGGCATATTAGAGCCGCCCATCCGGGACTGGTCCTTTACGATGGGATCTGAAAAACCAAAAATACTGTTCAACCTGAGTGTACCAAAAAGCAGAACAAATCACTATAAAGATATACATATTGAAACAGTAGAGGCATTGTAACCTTGGGAGACTCAAATCTACAAGTGAGAATAAGAGCAGCAGACATTCGCAGAACTAGGAATGGAAGAAAGAAGGGGAAGGGGGGGGGGGCAAGACAAATATTGCTAGTGAAATAGAGGCGCACTCATGTAGTACAGGTCCAGTAGCGCAGACACTTACAGAAGTATGGGTGGTCCATAGCTTCACGGGCAGTCAGTCGGGTCTGATGGTCATATCGCAGCAGCTTGTCCAGGAAATCCAGTGCCTCAGGACTGACTAGATGTTGGTTCTCGCTGTGTACAAATCTTTCCCACCGTTTGCGCGAGTGCCTGGGGATAAAGGCATGGGTTTTAACTTCAAATCCAAGGGCCAAAGTGCAGCTGCTATGCACAGGCTTGTCAAAGGGAGAACCAATGTTCTGGCAGCACTTACCTGCCCAGAATATCATTAAAGCGTGGATCCAGTTCTATGTTGTACTTGTCAATATAATCGTAGAGGTCTTCTGTGCCCAGCACCTTCGCTATTCTCACCAGCTGGGGAAACATGGTATGGTACAGGCATAATTAGATATTCATATAAGACTGGCACAAACGGACTTCAATGCTCCAATGCTTGATGCAATTAAAAGTATATTTTATTTAACAAAAAAAAAAAAAAAACCCCATCCCAAATGATGTAGCCTTACGCGTTTCGTGCCATGTATTATAGGCTGGACATCTTCTGAACACACAAAGATATTTGAATTAAATGGAACCAAATGCAAATTTATGGCAGCCAATCACAAAGGTCGATGCAAATGAAGTTAGGCTATCCAAAGTTATACATAAAGATACAAACAAAGATTTTTTTAAAAAAAGTTCACATTTGAGATATATTTGTGTACAAATAAATCATAGTCGGAATAATACAGTGTGTATAGGTGACAACTTTTATGTTCTAAATAATTATAGTTATACAAAACAAGAAACATTTTAGTCGAGATGCATTTCTAATGGTTGTCTAGTACCCAGATAGAAAATCCATTTGGCTTTCATTTTAAAAGTTTATCTGTAGTGTTTCCTGCACTAATGTGTGACTAATGTGTGAGGAAACTTTTTCTAACAGATACCCCAATACCAAGGTCTTAGCCCCTCTGTAACCATATATTAGCATCAGGGCCATCTACAGCATTGTTTATTTACTCTGCTACATATGGTACAGGTACCAGAACACTCACTGCTGTAGTGTGCAACACCAGAGTCCTCTGCAGTAATGTTCCCAATACACTTACGCCAACATAATGTCTAAAAGTGCCAAATCTGAACACAGACATGACTAGCAGATCGTAAACCTCTAAAGCCAAGTTTGTAGTTCTGGCATAACCTGTTCATATCCTCAGCTGGGAAGCAAGTGACAATAATTCCTAAGAGGATGTGCAGCCACGCCAATCTCACCTGGTCGTAGTTATCATGGCCATGGAAAAATGGCTCTTTTCTGAAAATCATACTGGCCAGCATGCACCCCAGGCTCCACATGTCCAGGCTGTAGTCGTACATCTGTAAGGGACATGGCAGTGGGTGAGCTGTTATTTCGGTAGCTCTAACACATTACAGACAGTGTGTAAATTCCCTACAGAAGGTTTTAAAGTTATAATTATATCCATCCACGTACTTGGTAATCCACAAGCAGCTCCGGCCCCTTGAAGTATCGGGAAGCAACACGGACATTGTACTCCTGTCCTGGGTGGTAGAATTCGGCCAAGCCCCAGTCTATGAGACGGAGCTGTAAAAGGCAGATGATGATGATGATCAGGCAGATTAAAGGAATAGTACCAAAGACTGAGATTGTATCAGACTAGTTAAAATATACCGTTTTGTCATCCTGTCCGTTTGTTTCAGAAAAACAACTATTTTATATAAACAAAGCTGCTGTATAGCCATGGGGGCAGCCCTTCAAGCTGGTAAAAGGAGAAAAGGGCCATGCTTGGGGTTATAGCTGATGTGGGAGGAGACTTGTTTCTAGTGTTCTGCCTCCTAATGGTAGAAGCTATAACCCGTAGTTCCCATGTCCCCCAAGTAGCTGTAAGAGAAAGGAGAAAATGCACAGGTTACATAGCAGATAAACCACCACTGTATTCTACAGGGCTGTTATATATGTTATGTAACCTGTACCTTTTCTCCTGCTTCAATGGCTGCATAGCAGCTTATTTCTACAAACTATAGCAGTCATTCTGAAGCAAACACACAGCTTGTACTGTTGTAGGGAAACAGTATATTATATATCACTTTAAAACAATTTCAGTTGTTTGTATTACTGTTCCTTTAAGGGAAGACACGGGACATTTTTGGTGGACTTACCTTTCTGTGCTCATGGTCAATCATTACATTGTGAGGTTTCACATCTCTGTGCATTATACCCATACTGTGGCAATAATCCAGTGCCTGGGGGAGGCAAAAATGGGGAATGAGCACAATGCAGTCTAAATATAGGGAAACGCTCAAATCAGCAGTGGAGCACACACTTACCTTAAGAATTTCATACATGTAGAATCTAATGTCGTAGTCTGTCAGAGTCTGATATAACTGCTGTGGGAGAGAATAAATCCAGTGTCAGTGCTGGAATCTAGTAACCAGTGTATAAATCAGCAAATAAACATTAAAGGGTGTTTTTTATAGAATGGCCAATTACAAACAACTTTTTTAATTGTCTTCATTATTTTTTTTTTTTTATAGTTTATTTGCCTTTTCCGTTGGACTTTTTCCAGCTTTCAAATGGGGGTAACTGACCCCATCTAAAAAACAAATGCTCTGTAAGGCTATGCATTTACTGTTATTGCTACTTTTTATTACTCATCTTTCTATTCACGTCCTCTCCTATTCATATTACAGTCTCTTATTCAAATCAGTGAATGGTTGTTAGGGTAATTTGGACTTTAGCAACAAGATTGCTTAAATAGCAGTCGGGAGAGCTGTTGAATAAAAAGCTTAATAACTCAAAACACAATTAATAAAAAATTAAAACCAATTGCAAATAGTCTCAGAATATGACTCTTTACATCATACTAAAAGTTAATTTAAAGGCGAACAACCCCTGGGCCAGCTGCTACAACTTGGTTTGGCTGGCACAAATAAAGTCCAGTGTAAGCTCCCGATCACTGCCATTCATTCTAGCACACAACAACCCACTGTAAAGTAGAGGGAGAGCCAAAAATCCTTCCCCTATGAGCTTACAGTATAAGAGCAGTTATCTCGTATATATAAGTTTATATGTGGTCCCTGTACAGGATCCTTGTATAAAGTACGCGACATTGCACGCAGTGGAAAAGCCTTATTAGTCAGATAATCAATAAGTGTGATCACAGCACATAGGACATGTAAAAGGCCAATCACACACCAGACTTTGGCCTCTACTAATCTAGCATCACATGATCTTGAGAATATTCAGCAGGAGAGGGGAAAAAGAGGCAACCGAGTAAATACACAGTCAAAGCTGACACAAAAGGCAGCTAATAATGGCAATTGTGAAGGAGAGAGCAGGTACTGTATGGCTACAAGGATACAGCAGGGCAAAGGGTGAACACCTGCAACCTCTAGCTTGTTAAAGGAGTAGGAAAGGTTAAAACTAAGTAAGCTTTACCAAAAAGGTATATATAAATACATACAGCAGTAAACCCTCAAAGTAATGCTGCTCTGCATTTGTTTCCTTCTATTGTGTACACATGGGCTTCGGTATCAGACTTCCTTCTTTCAGCTTAAACCTCCAGGGCTAGAGCTTGAACATGCTCAGTTTGCTTCTCTCTCCCTCCTCCTCCCCTCCCTGCTGTAATATGAGCCCAGAGCTATTAGTGAGCAGGGACTCGGGCAGGAAGTGATGTCACACCAAGCTAATATGGCAGCGGCTATTCTAAACAAACAGAACTTCTAAAATAGTTTACTCGGTATGGTAAAGCATTCTGCAGAATAAATAGTGTTATAGCTTGCACTATTTTGGCTAATCTATTGGCAATAAACTGCTTCGGTAGCTTTCCTTTAATAAATTACAACTTTCAGCAGCCTCGCAAGACAAAATCAGGTAAGGGGCTGGAGGGGGCATTATTAACCGGCCATAAATTAGAGCCTACCTAGACAACTTACTCCTGGGTTTCCCAGCATGCTTATCAAACATACATATGACTACAACTAACCAGTATGGACCAAAACGTAATTGGGAAAACAAATCTACATCATTGGTGCACACTGGCATTTTACATTTACCTCCCAAAATGCTCACCTTAAAATCTGTATTGTTGACATGTTCGAAGACAAGTGCTGGCGTTCTGGACTGCAAGGAGAGAGAGGGAGAGTTATTAGGCACTTGCTGCTGAATATAGCAGGAGAATGCCCAACATGCAGGGCACTTACCACCGGGTCTTTCACTATGTCTGCCAGGGTGATAATGTTGGGCCCACCCCGCAGGTTCTCCAGGATCTTTATCTCACGCTTAATTTTCTTCTTCTTCACAGGCTGGAAAGAAAGACAAGAAGATAGGGTAAGGCACACAGCAAAGTGCCCTTATTATGGACACCCACCACATATGGAGAGGCTCATAGGGAACTTCTAGGGTGGGGAGAAATTCCTGGTTCAGAATCTGGAGCCCATGCTTACCTTGAGAATTTTTACCACAACCTTCTCGTTGTTGGTGATGTTAATGGCTTCAAAGACTTCACTGTATTTGCCCCGACCGAGTTTCCTCACTAACTGATAATCATCCTGGTTGCTGTGAAAAAGCAAAGTCCCACGTGTCAGTCTCAAAGACAAAGGCTGGCTCTGGAGTAGTTATTTATGGCCTGGGATCTGCAGTCCCTAGTACAGGTATGGAACTTTTTATCAAGAAAACGTGGGAACTGGGGTTTTACAGATCTTCATACCTTAAATCTACTAGAAAATCACGTATAACGTAAAAAACCAATAGGCTGGTTTTGCTTCCAATAAGGATTTTTGTTTCAACTACAATGTACTGTTTTAATACTACAAAGAAAAAAAAATCTGGATTATTTGATTATAATTGAGTCTATGTAAATTGGCCTTTCTGTAATTCTGAGCTTTATGAATAACAGGCTTGCAGATAATGGATCCCATACCTGTATGTACTGGCAGGGCTCTGCCACAGATTACTATTCACGGGCAGGAGTTCACATACAATCACAGGCTCCACAGTCCATACTATACATGGGCAAGGCACTATTGTACACATTTTCATTTATATAGAACTGCTTATGTACATTGCACTGTACAGTAGAATAAAACAGGGGTGAATACATGCAAAGTATTGTAACATTAAAGATTAAGTGCTAAAGAGACGGGAGGTGTCTGCCCTGTAGAGCTTACAACCTAAGCTGGACGGTAACTTTAGACACAACTAGAATAATATATTTATTACTGCAGTTTACAGTGGTTATCAATGTAATATAGGTGCCATAACTGGGTTTTACATAAACTAGAGTTCTATGGTCCACAGTCATTCAACGCCTAATATTAGAGGACAGGGCAGTGGAGCACCATCATTAATATACAATATTACAGGGTAGAACTGCAGAGATCTTATACTTTAGAGAGGAAGCGTGTTTCAACAGTTTTAAAACTACTAAACTGCATGAGATGTGGCCGACCGGGTGTGTGCAACCCTTATTTAATTTGGGGGCCTGACCAGACAAATGGAGTAGATAATGCATTTTAAAGGGATACCATCATGGGAAAAAAATGTGCTGCTCCTGCAGAATTCAGTTTCTCAAATGAGCAAACAGATTTTTAATATTTTATTTTGAAATCCGACACGGAGCTAGACATATTGGCAGTTTCCCAGCTTCCCCCAGTCATGTAACTTGTGCTCTGATAAACTTCAGTCACTCTTTACTGCAAGTTTGACTGATATAACCCTCCCCCAGCAGCCTAACAACAACGGGAAGGTAAACAGATAGCAGCTCCCTAACACAAGATAACAGCTGCCAGGTAGATATAAGAACAGCACTCAATAGTAAAATCCAGGTCCCTCTGCGACACATTCAGTTACATTGAATAGGAGAAACAAAAGCCTGCTAGAAAGCAGTTCCATCCTAAATAGCTGGCTCTTTCTGAAAGCGCATGACTAGGCAAACTGACCTGAGATGGTGCCTACACACCAATAATACAACAAAAAAACAAAACAATAAAAAAAAAAAAACACGCTGGTTCAGGAATGACATTTTAGATTGTAAAGTGAATTATTTACATTGTAAACAGTGTAATTTAGAAATGAAAACTGCATCATAAAAATCATGACAGAATCCCTTTAAATGGACTTCGAGTTCATGCTGCTGAACTTTAATTCCCAACGTGACTTGAATAAGGAAGCAGTAACTAAAAATAATCTTGAGCCACAGGGGTTGCTTCTGAGCACTACCTGCAGAGTTCCATGTATTTGCTACACATACAATTATAACAGCACATTAAATTTTACCATTGTACCCAAAGCTTTATAGTCTGTGCATGATGTTATTGGTACACTTACCCCCATTCTACCACGTGTGACTCATAGTCCCAATATTCTCGGGGTCTGTGTGTGTTCACATCCGTGTAGACACGGGCCCGACTTGGCACAGGTCCTGACATGGCAGATAGCTTGGCGGCTTGAGACAGGCAGAGCGTTTGTAGACCCAAAACCAAAAGGTCGCAGTAGGAGGCGTCTCACTGCAAATGATACAAAGCAGTTACATACTGTAGGTGGAAAAATCATGAACAGATGAGAATTTCAATGCTTTACCCACACATGAAACTATATCTGCTAAGTGCAACCAGTCTCTGCCCTGAATACTATACTGTTATGTGAGTAGATCTGTCTAGAAACCAAGTCCTGCACGGATACGGGACATGTTATCCAGAATGCTCGGGAGCTGGGGTTTTCCGGACAATGGATCTTTCCGTAATTTTGATCTTCATAGATTAAAGGGGTGGTTCACCTATAGCATGTTATAGAATGGCAAACTCTAAGCAACTTTTCAATGGGTTTTCGTTATTTGTATTCTATTAGTTATTTGCCATTTTCTTCTGTCTTTTTGCAGCTTTTAAATGGGTGTCGCTGACTCCATCTAAAAAGCAAATGCTCTGTAAGGCTACAAATGTATTGTTATTGCTAATTCATCTTTCTATTAAGGCTCACTGATTCATATTACAGTCTCTTAATCAAATCAATCTATGGTTGCTAGGGTAATTTGGACTCAAGCTACCAGATTGCTTAAAATGCATATTGAGCTGCTAAAAAGTTACTCAAAAACCTTAAATAATAAAAGATGAAAATCAACTGTAAATTGTCTCAGAATATCACTCTCTACGTCGTACTAAAATTTCTCAAAGGTGAACAACCCCTTTAAATAATCCCAATAAGGTTATTTTTCCAATAAGGATTAATTATATCTTGGTTTGAATCAAGTACAAGGTACTGTTTTATTACTACATAGAAAAAAGAAATAATTAAAAAAAAATTGTATTATTTGATTATAATGTCTATGTGAGATGGACATTCAGTAATTTGGAGCTTTCATGATAATGGGTTTCGAGATAACAGATCCCATACCTGTACAGCGTTAAGGATCAAACATTGGTTGTCTCCAGGAAACCATGATCTAAAGGGTCTATACTTGTGCCATCATTTGTAACTCTAGACTTGCTCAATTGGCAGTAAAAGTAAACTATACCAGTTAACATTAAGAACCCAATACACATCCCATAACCATGGTCACATGAGATAAACTAGGATGTAAACAAAATTCTTGCTCCATCATCAGCTAACAGAACCCAGGATCAGGAACCCTAGACCTGAATCCAACATATGGCCCATCAACAGAGTTCCATCAATAGAAGCCATTGCAAATGTTTAAATTGGAACCCCTAAACTTGGGCAACTAGAAAGGACTCGTTGAGAAACGTGAATGCCCTTGTATAACATCAGCAGGAAGGCACAGATACAAATACATACCGTTTGCTAAACATGAACGGGTTAAAAAAAAAAATGGCCAAACTATGGCCTGTATAAATGAATACAAAAAATGTTCCTGTGTGAATTGGCTGTTAAGAGGATGCTGGAAATTGAAGTTGCCCTATATGTAGGGATAAATTCAGTGTTTAATACATTTAGGCATGTCGTTTCCTTTTTGCAAATGTGGCATGGCGCTGCCCAGACACAGATCCTGGAACAACTGAAGTGGCTGCGGCTACTTGCAAGAGGAAACCAAAAAGCTCCCACAGCCAAAGCATCCAACAGCCAGTTATCCAGGACTGTGTCATCATTGGTCAGGGTCTCCCTCAGATGGGCAGTTATACTAATAATCCCACCCCCCCAAATAATGGAGAAGCACATATCCCTCATTATTACACAGGGGCAGCTACTGAGCCTCACAAGAAATATGGCAGCGCCCACTTTTATTTATCAGAAACAAACATCTCAATGTGCCTCTCTTCCTTCCACAACATTCCTTTTACCCAATTACAGACTCACAGTCTTCACTAACAAAAATTCCCCCAAAACCTTCCAATCTAATCCCCAAAAACATTATATTCCAGTCCCAGAAATATGTGTGAACCTCACGTCTTCCATGCTAATCCCATGTCCCTTAGTGTGACCACAAACTTTCCATCCCACATCCTAATCCCACACCCCTCTGTGACCCCCAAATCCTCCAAGCTAACCCCACATCCCTCAGTGTGACCACTCTTCCATTCTAATTCTACAACCCATGTGACCCCTAGATCCTCCAACATAATCTCATATCCCTTTGTGATACCTAAACTTCTCATCCTAATCATAAATGCATTTGTGTAACCCCCAAACCTTCTATCCCAATCTCACACCCCTCTGTGTGACCCCCAGACTTTCCATTCTAATATAATATGTGCAATCATGACTGCATCCTGCCCTCTCGGGGGTTGCCCCCAAGCCCCAGTACTCTCGGGGTTGCCCCCAAGCCCCAGTACTCTCGGGGTTGCCCCCAAGCCCCAGTACTCTCGGGGTTGCCCCCAAGCCCCAGTACTCTCGGGGTTGCTCCCAAGCCCTAATACTATCAGGGTTGCCCCCAAGCGCTAATACTCTCAAGGTTGTCCCCCAAGCCCTAATACTCTCAAGGTTGTCCCCCAAGCCCTAATACTCTCAAGGTTGTCCCCCAAGCCCTAATACTCTCAGGGTTGCCCCCCCATTAGAAAACATTATGGACAAATACAAAGCTCCCCCAGGCTCAGCGTGTCCCCAAAGAACTCGATCCCCAATCCTTTCCCCTCAGTGTCCCCAAACCCACTTCCCGTCTGTCCCAGTAATACAATTCCGTGCCCGTCACATTTACTCTCTTAACGCAGACATTTCTCCAACTACCTGCCGATTGCACGTCCCTAGTTTGGGTCCCGTCGCCACACCGCTATGGCCACAGTAGGTGCCCCTTGATTATACTCGTTTACGAATTTGCCCTCTGGCACAAAAAAATACCGCTCCGGTAAAAAGTTGCATCTTCCGCTGCCCCTCCCCCCATTTTACACCCAGCCCCCCCCGTCCGTCCATGGATGAAATTCACGCCTCCCACATCCAAGGCCCCAATGGGCCCTTCCTTCCCTCCCTCAGTCAGTCAGTCAGTCAGTCAGTCAGTCAGTCAGTCCCACCTTGTCCAATCGCGCCCCGAACCTGCTCTTGCTGCTCCCCGCGGCCGCCGCTCCCGCCGGGATCACACAGACAATATGGCGGAGACACACGGCCGCCAACCGCAGGGACCACAGCGAGGCTAGCCGGAAGAGGAAATACACTCTCCCGCTGCAGATGGATAACTGGGCGGTGCCTTAAGCGCCATATTGTGTGTGGAAAAAAAAACAGGTGACCACAAAGATCACCGGTAGAAAACACTGATGTAGGAGGGTTGGGGTGGATGGAGGCTTGAAGTTTAGGTGTCTGTGCTCCCAAGCGTTGGCATAGAGACTGGATAACAAATTCCCTGACTAAGCAAAAAGCTCCTGCCCTTTCCAAGATGGAGGCAGGCAAGAACCGGGGACGGAAGACTGCGTCTGCGATCTCATTTGCGCAAGGTTTCCTGGGAAACGTAGTCTCTGTGTAAAGGTGGCCATACACAACCTGATTAAAGCCTCTGACAAACTAAAGTTTTCTGGCCTGTGCACGAGGTCTTCAATGGCCTTTCCATACACGACTATCTGTCGTGATCATGTGGCGTTATAACTTCTAAATTCAATTGGGGTGAGGAACTTTTTTCACCCTGACAGGCAGATATCTATTGAACAGCTTTAAAAACAGGGCCAAGATGTCGGGTCTCGCAAAGAAACCTTGTCAGCAACCAGGGAAGGCAATATCGAACGTTCAGTCCTAGGGCCGACGGATGGGGATACAATGAAGATAATAGACACAGACGGTTCTTGGACCTCATCAACTAGCCAAAGCGGTCCTCTATATCTTGGACAGATATCAATCAGGGAGACCAGTCGGAAGCCCCCATACACTGGCAGATAAGTTGCTGAATCAGTCTAAAGGTGGCCATACACGGGCCTATAAAAGCTGCTGACAGACTGAATCGGCAGCTTATTGGCCTGTGTATGGGGCCCCCTAACGGGCTTCCCCGATTGAGATCTGGCTGAAAGTCGGCCAGATCTCGAACGGGGGGACTAAAAATCCCGTTTGATTGCGGCCACATCTGTTCGTTCATGCGGTCCCGCAATCCGACCACCCGTAAAGCCACCGTAGGATCCGATCTTTTGGCGACATCGCCAAACGAGCAGATCTCCGTGTATGGCCACCTTAAAGCTGGCCGTAGATGTTGAGATTTTTAAAAGATCCAATCATCATCGTGAGACCACGATTATCCTGGGACGATCCGTTGAATTGTCCATCAACTAAAAAGACCAATTTGCCAGGAAAACAAAGGGTAGCTGCCTGCTTGGCCCTGCAAACATAGATAGATTGCACTGGGAGCGACAAAGATTTTTTTACCTGGCCGATCAATTTTCTGACAGATGTCAGCCGAAAAATCGTAAGATGTTCGATCGCTCGAATCCCACCAACCGCAAGATAATTTCGAAGGATTGGTCGGACTTCGCTAAAATCAGTCATTCGGCAAGAGAAATCTTTGTGGACTACGATACCAAGCCAAATAATTGCATCATAATGATGGTCTAGGACAGGGGTGTCCAACCTGCTTCCCGAGAGCCACATGGGGCCCAGGATGGATATGAATGCGGCTTGAAGTTCCACCAATCCAGGAAGCTTCATGTTGCAATGTCACGCACAGAGAGCTTATGTACATGGTCGCTAATTGTGTGCATGTGTGGTTTAAATTTTACATGGGGTGTGTGGTGTGTGGCTTCTTAGAGCAGAAAAAGCGGTTAACAAGTGAGCGTTCCGTTACTTAAAAAGGCAGGTAAGCATTCTTCAGCGCAGGGGTCCCCAACCTTTTTTACTCGTCAGCCACATTTAAATGTAAAAAAGAGTTGGGGAGCAACATAAGCATAAAAAAGTCCATGGGGATGTCAATTAAGGGCTGTTATTGGCTGTTTGGTAGCCCCTAAATGGACTGATAGCCCACAGGAGACTCTCTTTGGCAGGACACCTGCTTTTTATGCAACCAAACAAGCCTGGAATTCAAAAATAAGCACCTGCTTTGAGGCCACTGGGAGCAACATCCAAGGGGTTGGAGAGCAACATGTTGCTCGCGAGCTACTGGTTGGGGACCACTGCTTCAGCGCATCGCCTGCTATGATAGGGAAATATGCAGCGCCTACATTTCGTTTTTCAAGAACGAACACACTAAGAGTAAAATTAGAACCAAATTATCTGATGAGCACCTTGAAAATTCACTGAGAATTGCAACTACTTCCATTCAACCAGATATTGATACATTAGTTTCTCAAACACAATGCCAAAAATCTCACTAGGTTTATGATACCCTCTTTTCTTTTACTTTTACAATAAAATAAATCAAAAGCTAGTGTTTGTGTGTATTTCGAGTGTGGTCCCAGAAAATTTTTCTTCTTCCAATGTGGCCCAGGGAAGCCAAAAGGTTGGACACCACTGGTCTAGGACAGCATCAATTACCCAATGTGGACCTCACTCTGACAAATTTTTTAAAGGAGACAAGTAAAAAATAAGAATGTACCAGTGCGTTATACTCATTTAGAAATAGAAAAACTGTGCTTAAAAATGTGTTTCAGGCTGATTTATTTGATACTTCTGCAAAAACCCTACTAATTCCTCTCTTCTCTTCCACTTCCTGCTCCCTGAATTCCCAGGCTGTGCAGGGGAGCCGGCGACTCTTAGCTCACTGCATTGTAGGACAGGAACCAATCAGCAGCTAGCAGGACCTGATAGGGAACTGAAGCCTCTCTTTGCTTGTGTGACTGCAGGGCTGTCCCACTCCTACTGTGCTTCTGGCAGGGACCGTTAGGACTAGGGTTGCTACCTGGCCGGTATTTTCCCGGCCTGGCTGGTAAAAATGATGGTTGATCCCAATGTTATTAATAGGTAAAAATGATAAATATATAGGAAGGACGATATCTTTTTCCGGAAAAGGTGGCAACTCTAGTTAGGACTTGCCTACCCCTCATTTGAAACACAGACAGGGACCAGAGAACATCTATACGGAGCTCCAATAAAGGGGCTTTTTTTTATAATAATATAAATTTTTAGCACAATGTAAAATCAACACCATATATTATAATTGCCTACAAAATTAGTTTTTTTTTTAAATTTATCCTATATGTCTCCTCTAAACCTGCCTGATAACAACAGGCCTGTCAGAGTGCCCCTGCCCCATACATGGGCAGATAATCTGCAGTTTTAATGTCCCGAATCGTCAACTTAAATTTGCTTTAACATCAGATGACAGAACTGGATAATGAAAGGTGAGAGAGTCATCAAATCAACATTTTCTCCAGCTTTGTACAGAGATCATTCAACACTTCCTTCCCCCAGAGCTCCATGACCCAACGGAGGAGTTTTGTGGTATCTGCCTCAGATCTATGGCCATTAGGCGTAAGATCTGGTTCAGTGCTCAGAATCTACCCCTAATTGTTAGCTCTGTTACCCTGAGACTGTGACAGCCATGTGCTTTTTTTCCTTGCTCAGTTCAAGTATTCTCCCCATGTGCCTAAATATATATCCTGATAACTACCCCCATTTCTCTCATGTGACTCTTTGGGGGGATGCTAGAGGTACCATACATGCCCTTGGCTCTGTATGATCCAATGCCAAACTGCCCTATTCCTAATGAGAATCGCAATGTGCTGCAATACGGAAATATTGTGTAAACTTGATAACAATAGAAGTGATTCACTCACTCCTTTTTAGAGAGGGTTGCAAGCCTGCCTCTGTCTGGGGGGAAGGGGGTCTCGGGACTTTCGGGTAAAGCCACAGCCTGTAATATCCCCTGTACTGCCCAGTACATACTACTGAGAAACAATATTGTGCCACAGTGTCACATGTGCTTCCCCAGCATTCCACGGGGAGGTGCTGCTCCCTCTCCCTGCATACCCATTGACAGATCACTTGTACAGGTCTGTGAGTTGCTGAGCAGGTTATCGATACTCATTACTGTTATACAGAATGGTGAGCAGAATATAGATACTCAGCACTGTTATACAGAGCAGGGAGTCAGTGAGTAGTTTATGGATACGTAGTACAGTTATGCAGAGCAAGCAGTTGGTTTGTGTGATATAGGTACTCGGTATTGCTACACAGAGCAGGGAGTGGGCGAGCATGGTATTGATACTATTATATACAGTGGTGAGTAGGTGAACAGGATATAGATACTCAGTGCTGTTAAACGGAGAACGGTGTTCCGGGTATAGGTATAAATATAAGTACTCTTATACACAGTGGGGAGTTGGGAAACAGGGTAAAGATACACAGTATTGTTATACAGAGCAGGATGTGGATGAGCAGGCAGTGTCGGACTGGGACACCATGGGCCCACCCAAAAACATTTGACCAGGGGCCCACACTCACTACTATTATACTCACTCAACCTCTATTCTCCTAGTCTCTTTTATTTACATACTAATCTATTATTCCATCTATTAAGCCACTTAGTTCTCATTGAAATAGGGAATGGCCATGAAACAGGCCAAATGTCTAAGCAGCATGAGGGCCCCTGACTCCTGGGCCCACCGGGACTTTTCCTGGTTTCCCGGGGGCCAGTCCGACATTGTGAGCAGGAAATAGATACTCTTACCGTTATAAAAAGCAAGTATTTAGTGAACAGGATAGAAATACTCAGTACTGCTATTCAGATTGGGGAGTTGGTGAGCAGGGTATAGATCAGGGGTCCCCAACTTTCTTTTTACCTGTGAGCAACATTCAGATTTAAAAGTAATTTGGGAGCAAAGCAAGCATGAAAAATGTTCCTGTGGTGCTGAATAAGGGCTGTGATTGGCCATTTGGTAGCCTCTATATGGACTGTCAGTCTACAGGAGGCTCATTTTGGTAGTACACCTGTTTTTTATGCAACCAAAACTTGCCTACAAGCCAGTTCTTAAAAAATAAGCACCTGCTTTTAGGCAACGGGGAGCAACATTCAAATGGTCAAAGAGCAACATGTTGCTCATGAGCGACTGGTTGGGGACTGCTGGTATACATACTCTGTACTGTTATACAGAGCGGGAAGTTGATGAATAGGATATGAATACTCAGCACTGTTATACAGAGTGTGGAGAGGGTGAGCTGAATATAGATACTCAGTACTGCTATACAAAGCAGGGAGTTGGCGAGAAGGCTATAGATACTCAGGACTGTTGTACACAGTATATGTGTGCTTATACCCAGGTTCCCATGCACACATGAGCGGATAAAGACTGTAGCCATGTACAGCTGTGGAGCCTTCAGGTGCCTGCGCCAGATGCAGCAAGTGACTAACCTCACATTCTCAGGCCATTGACCCCTCTGTGCTTTCCTAGTATTGTGTCAGGTCAGGCCAGTTGCTATGGGAAGTTGCAGGTACTTGTTGGGTGGATAGACACAGGGGACACCCAGCCCCTTCCCCTCCATTGTCTTCATGCTAGCTGGAAGCATCACTGCTAAATTAGTCGCAGAGGAACTATATTGGGGTCAGCAGGCGGGCACTCAACAACACCTCTTCCTGTCCCCTGGGCAGCATGCAAGTTGCACTGCACTCTATCTGTAGGGGGTGCTGTGGGATATGGTTCCCCACACAGTCTCAAATATTGTTTCTGTCAATAAGGGAATGTAAAATTGAGGTTTCACTGTACAGACTTTATATTTAAATAGTGTTACATGTATACACAGCACTGTAATATCACTAGTACAGTTAGTAATACAATACAGTATGCAATACATACATAGATGTATAATCGGTTTCAATACATGTCCCTGCTTGTAATGAAATGTATTGCAGTATACATGTTTTAATTACAGTATATTCAAGTTTTTGTCACTTTTACATGTACCAGTGTGGGCTAAATTCACTAGTGTATACATTGGGCTATTGGGCAGTTGTACCGGTATAATGGTCCGTTTTGGCCATAATTGGCCAAACAGCAGGTACCTCTGACCCATGATAGTATATGTATATATATTTCTAATATACTGTAGGATATGAAGTTAGTTTTGTATAAGAGTGCCCTCCTATGATTTTGTCTGCATGTCTATGCCTACAGAGCTTACAAACAAATAGAGGGTGTCAGGAATATCTATAGGGGAATGGGAAAAGATCAAGATGAGCGGCACTGGTTGTGAGGAGGAGTACCGATAGATTTAGGGGCCAAAGAAGAGATGGAGCAGACAGATGGAGGGGCAGAAGGAAGAGAGAGGGTCAAAGGGATGAGGAGAGGCAGATGAGGAACACAAAGAAAAGATAGGGAGTCGGGCAGAACTTACAGTTACAGGGAAAGAATTGAGGTGGGTGGGAGCTTTGGTACATGACAGGGATTGGGTAAGTCTGTACAAACTCACGTGCACACTCAGGCCCTTTCTGCCACAATCCCGCTTGGTGCACAGCTCCTCAGGGAGACAGCCCTCCCAAAATTTACCGATAAAAAGCAATACAGGCTGGCACACAGAGCGATTCAAACCGGGGTGCATCCCCTGGTACGTTTATTGCGTCACAACGTTTCGGGGGTGTTCCCCCTTCGTCAGGTGATACAGAACCCAACGTGCCTACCCATTATATAGGCAAAACACACCTCACCCATTATAGCAATAGAAAAAATAGAAAAAATCAATCAAATGTCCAAAAAGTGTCCAATAAAATGTCCAAATGTTGTTGCCAATTATTATTAGTCCCACAAAAGTAACCAAAAAAGGAATTGAAAAAGTAACATGTTAATCTCAGTTATACAAAGTATTTAAATTCAAAGCAATTATGTTGCAATAGGATAAACGGATAACATGACAGGGTTATACAATGCTAAACAATTAGCTCTCCCTAAGAATGGAACAAAAATATTTTTGTTAGCTCACCCTGGATGTGTTTTTCGTTTCATTGAATTAATATCTGCAAAGGAAGAAAAAGTGGTTTAATAACGAAAAAAGTAAACTATAAAAAGCATGATAAACTGAATTCTTCATTTGGGTAAGATTGGGTAAGTACAGCAAGTGGGTGTGATAGTGGGTTTGGATAAGATTTTGTGGAAGAGAGATGGTACTGGGGGAGCAGTTGACTGTTGTGTTCCTGCAGGTGGCTGGGCATAGGTATGTGCAGTACTAGATATATAGTGAATAATGTACCTCCAACTGTAAAGTAGGTAGGTATATTTTCAACCATATCAAAGTACTTGGCTAAAGGCCGTCACGGAACTCCAAGGTGACTTCTAAGATCCACAATACACAAATTTCAGTGAGAAAAATGTGACAGAAATGCCATGACTGAAGTCAAATTATAACTGAAGACGCCACTAAGAACCATTTTCTAAGGATATCATTTAGGATAAATGTTAATTCATTGGTGGCCACTGGAGTTTGCCCCTGTCAAACTTCTCTGCATTGTTTTTTGCTAGATATGCAAGTTAAGTTTTTGCAGATTTTATGTAAATTGCGTACATTGTGATGTTTTGCCCAGGACAACAGCCCTCCCCCCCACCAATGTCAGCCCTGCATGTAGTTATGCCCCTGGCATGTGTGATGGGGCTCTCTGTAAGCTGCCTTCTGATACATCAACATCAATAGCTGGTGTGTGTCTATCCAATGCCTCTAGCCTCCTCCCAAATCTTTCCCCATCCCTTTGATCCGACCCACATCCAGATCTCCTACAGCAGGAACCATTATATCACTTTTCTTTCTGTCTTCATTATCTGCCCCCTCAGCCCCACAAAAGGCAGCTCCATCTGATTCCTGTTCCTGTAGGACAGTGAGTGAATCTGCCATGTTGCACAGTGTGCCGGATCAATGTGATGGATCTTCCTGGACAACTCAACAGCTTTATTTCCAGCTGCTCCATTAGATCCCAGAGTTGGAGGGAAAGCTCCTCTTTCTGCCTGGAGATGTCACTCAGGAGTCGCTTCTCTAGGGCTTCCAGCTGTTCCCTGATGTCCCTAAACAGGGCAATGATTTTCTCAGTCTCACCGGCTGCTTTTTCTGCCACTTCTCTCCTGCGCTGCTGCAGCCTCTGGGCTCCTCTCTCAGTTTCTCTCCTCTCTCTCTGGGCGTATTACTTGTTCCTGGGTTCCATGCATCCCTGTCAGAAATTATGGCAACATGGCAGGGATACAGGATCAGTATATATGCTCAGGCAGATGGAGCAGCTCAGCTTGTCTCTCAGATCAACAGCCACCATGGCTGGAAGCAGGAAGACTAATCGCTTCTTCTTCTGGGCTACAATCTCCCCGAACTGCCTTTGCGTGTCTTCCCATCCACTAAAATGAAAAGTCGTCTGCGCTAAAGCACACGCGGCGCTTCATTTTCCAAAGTCGCCCGAAGTTTCCTCGTGAGGCAACTTCAGAAAACGAAGCATCGCGTGTGCTTTAGCGCAGGCCACTTTTCTCCCCGAATCTGCCCGTGTCACAAGCCTTAAAGTGGACCTGTCACCCAGACATAAAAAAAATGTATAATAAAAGTCCTTTTCAAATTAAACATGAAATGCAAATTTTATTTTTTATTAAAGCATTCATAGCTGTAAACTCATTTAAAAATCTAAGCTGTCAATCAAATATTGCATGCCCCTCCTCTATGCCTTAGGCAAAGAGGCGGGGCAGGCAGTTACGTTCACTTTCCATTCAGCACTTCCTAGATATCACCATTTAACCATTTAATTGTGTAGCCAGTGCCTGGGGATGGACAAATGACAAAAGAAAACCAGTGTATAGAGTACATTATTATAACTTACCACTGTGTACAGTGGGCCCGGGTGCACACACCCCAGACCTTCAGCAGAGGGAGCAAACACCAGGAAACATCAAAAGAGGCTGGCACAAGCCGAACCACACCAAGCAGAGAAGCTGAAGCCAGATGTTAAAAGTTAAAATCTACATTTTATTTTCAATAATTAAAAGCAAAGGCCTGACACATTTTGTGTCTACTAGGGACACTTAGTCATAGGCTGAACACTGGGTATAACAAGCAAACTATTTAAAAGGGAGAGAGCCAATAGGAAATTTGTGTGTGGGACTGCCAGAGGTACCAATCATAGCAGACTCATTGGAATCCATTAAGTCATGTTTCAACACCTCCCCCCCCCCGGGATAAATAACACAATAATTACTTCAATTAAAGAATACAAAATAAATTTAACAATGTAAAAAAAGAAAGAAAGAGTGACTATTATATGTAGCGCACCCGTAGGTGTTGGCAATAGTATATATGAGTGACATCCCAAGGCCCCAGTAACCATGCACACAAGATGGCAGTGCAACAGGCACAACCTGACTTTATTAAACAGCCGCAGCTGTAAGAGAGGATTGGTTAGAAATTGAACAATATTATGACAATTTGTATTCTGCTGCAGTGACTATGACAATTTAACAAAAACAGCCTCCTTAATGGGTTGAAAGTACTGGATGGGCAGTAAATAGCACAGCAGTCTAAATGAATGGCAAATTCCACTTTAGGTTGCTGCTGAACCGTGCAACTGGATTATCTCCCTGGATGTAACCACAATAAAAGAACTGTTGATGTGTCCCTTTGTAAGGGTATAGATGGTGCTCCCTCTGTCTGGTGCTGTTGAAAGTGTGCAGCAATGCTGTCAGCTCTCCGTGCACAATAAGACACCCTACAATGGACGGATAATGTCTGTTTTATAACTCCCAATGTTCCTTAAACTTGTAGCACAAGGGTTAATAACTTACAGTTGACAAGGAACCTTGCTTCTCTCCATACTGGAGCTTTCACCTTATCAAGATGGCTGACTGCTGTACTCCTGGATCACAGTGGGTGCCTGACAACAAAACTACCTCCAGTAAACAGCAGCACACAGCTTCAAGCAAGCTGCACACTGTAGTGTTCTCCCCTTGCAGGTTAATAGCAGTCTCTCTCTCTGGCTGGTCACTCAGCAGGCTGGAATACAAACCCGCAGTCTCTAGATATCTAGATCTAAGTGTGCTACATTTACATAACAGGAGACAACAAATCATAATTTAGGTCAAGGGGTTATCTCATGCCTAAATAAAACATCCATTTGGTTTCGACTTTCAATAGCTCTGAATGAATATTCCCAACCCTTATGTTGGGGACTATTTTTTATCATATTAATTAGAATTATTATCTTAAAATAGATGCCATTAGAGATGGACTTCTCGTAATTCTGAGCTTTCTGAATAACAGGTTTCTAGATAAGGGATTCCATGCCTGTAACTTGGGAACTTTTTAAATTTTCTCTGTGTACCTATTACACACATGTGTAGGAATGCAGTAGTAAAATGTGTACAATTGAGAGAAAATCCAAAGCACTTGCCATATGGTATTTTAGGGAGCAAAAAAAATAGTACAGATTTAATTCCTTTTAGGTGCATGGAAAAATAGCAAAATAGTTCAATTTCAATGGAAAACATTGGATCTAAGGACTCAAATGCAGTTATGGCAGACTATGAATAAACTATTCTAAATACACAGATATCTCTCAATAAGAATACCAACATCACATACAAATAGAGGTATGGGATCCATTATCCAGAAACCCAGATTTACAAGAAGCTTTGATTTACAGGAAGTTCATCTTCTGTACACTCTATTTTAAAACAAACAATTCAGTTATGGGCTATGCCTTTCTCTTATGTATTGAATGTGTCAGGCAGGAAGAGTAATTAGTGTGTTTAACCAAAGGGGGAGAAGTGACTGTGCCAGACTTCTGGGGCTAATATTGAGTGTGTCAGACTGCAGGGGAAACAGAGACTGTCAGACTGCAGAGAGAGTAGTGAGCTTGTCACTCATCAGGCAGCAGATATTGTGTAATGAGTGTGGCAGGGACAGCATGGATAGTGCAGGGAGAGTAGAAATTTTGCAAAGGATTACAGGAAGTGTGGTGAGTGTCAGGGAGTGCAGGGAGAGTAGTCTGTATCAGGGAGGTCAGTGAAAGGAGTTAGTGTATCAGATAGATCAGAGAGTATATTAGGGAGTGCAGAGAGAAGAGTGAGTGTATCAGGAGTTCAGGAAGAGGAGTGAGTACATCAGGAATGCAGGGAGAGGAGTTAGTGTATCAGAGAGAGAAGTGTGTGTTTCAGGAACACAGGGAGAGGAGTGAGTGTATCTGGAGCACAGAGAGAGAATAGTGAGTGTATCAGGAGCACAGGGAGAGGTGTGAGTGTATCATATAGAGGAGTCAGTGTATTAGGGATTTCAGGGAGAGGAGCGAGTGTATCAGGAGCACAGGGAAAGGAGTGAGTGTATCAGAGAGAGGAGTGAGAGTATCAGGAGCACACCGAGAGGAGTGAGTGTATCAGGAGCACAGGGAGAGGAGTGAGTGTATCAGAGAGAGGAGTGAGTGTATCAGGAGCATAGGGAGAGGAGTAAGTGTATCAGAGAGAGTAGTGAGTGTATCAGAGAGAGGAGTGGGTGTATCAGGAGCACAGGGAGAGGAGTAAGTGTATCAGAGAGAGGAGTGGGTGTATCAGGAGCACAGGGAAAGGAGTGAGTGTATCAGAGAGAGGAGTGAGTCTATCAGGAGCATAGGGAGAGGAGTGAGTGTATCAGGAGCACAGGGAGAGGCGTGAGTGTATCAGGAGCACAGGGAGAGGAGTGAGTGTATCAGGAGCATAGGGAGAAGAGTAAGTGTATCAGAGAGAGTAGTGAGTGTATCAGAGAGAGGAGTGGGTGTATCAGGAGCACAGGGAGAGGAGTAAGTGTATCAGAGAGAGGAGTGGGTGTATCAGGAGCACAGGGAAAGGAGTGAGTGTATCAGAGAGAGGAGTGAGTCTATCAGGAGCATAGGGAGAGGAGTGAGTGTATCAGGAGCACAGGGAGAGGCGTGAGTGTATCAGGAGCACAGGGAGAGGAGTGAGTGTACCAGAGAGGAGTGTGTGTATCAGGAGCACAGGGAGATAAGTGAGTGTGTCAGAGAGAGAGGGGAGTGAGTGTATTAGGGAGTGCAGGGAGAGGGTGAGTGTATCAGAGAGAGGAATGAGTGTATCAAGAGCACAGAGAGAGGAGTGAGTGTATCGGAGAGAGGAGTGAGTGTATCAAGAGTGCAGGAAGAGGAGTGAATGTATCAGGAGCACAGGGAAAGGAGTGAGTGTATCAGGAGCACAGGAGAGGAGTGAGTGTATCAGGAGTGCAGGATAGAAGTGAATGTATCAGGAGTGCAGGAAGAGGAGTGAGTGTATCAGGAGCACAGGGAGAGGGTTGAGTGTATCATAGAGAGGAGTGAGCGTATCCGGAGTGCAGGAAGAGGAGTGAGAGTATCAGGAGCACAGGGAGAGTAGTGAGTGTATCAGGAGCACAGGGAGAGGAGTGAGTGTATCAGGAGTGCAGGAAGAGGAGTGAGAGTATCAGGAGCACAGGGAGAGTAGCGAGTGCATCAGGAGCACAGGGAGAGGAGTGAGTGTATCAGGAGTGCAGGAAGAGGAGTGAATGTGTCAGGGACTGGTTTCCATGGGGCAGCTCAGGGACGAGATCTTGGTTGCAGGCAGCTGAAATATTTGGGAGGGGAACTGGAAAATAATAACTATAAAAAGAACAGTAAGAAACAGGAGTTGGAGGAATCCCTTGCAGGGAGTGAGGAGCTGCAGCTGCGAGTGTCCCAGGTGGAGGGGGAGCTGGAGAGGTGCCAGGGGGGTCCCTCAGAGAGACTCTTGCAAGGGTCGGGGATCTGTGTGCTTCCTTCCTCAGACTTGTACAGACTTTCCTGTCCCAGGCACTGCGAGAGAGAGAGAGAGAGAGAGATTGAGAGAAACTTGGGTGTCGATGGGGCACTGGCAGGGGCAGAATGTGAACACAGATCCTCTGACTGCCTTTTACCCCCATGGGCAGGGGGCATCCCTTCTTTTATTTGCTTCACAAATTAAAACTTTACTACTCTAGAAGCTTTTATTCGACATGGGCCTTTAAGAGCAATTTGTTAATTTTTCTGTTTTGGGACAAAAAAAAGTCTAACAAACATTTAGGATATTTATGGCTCTGCACTCCCTATGTGGCTGAGCAGCATCGACCAAGTCTCCCCATGTGACTCAGCGTATTGGCCAGTTTTCCCTTTGTGGTATTGACCAATTCTCTGGCTACATGAAAACATGAGTGTGTGGGACTCTGGCCCAAAGAGCTTACATACTACTTTCAGTTTCCTTCATGTTGAACATATAGCCACCCCCATCTGGTAAGTAAGGAGGGGCCGGGGGCCACATGGCTTTGTAGAGGTCAGAGGATCAGAAGAAGATTCTCTGAAATGTTTTGAAAATCTCACGGCTGTTTATTGGGGGTCTGTAAAGCATTAGCTACGGTGAGAACAAGAATCCTGCCTCAAATTCCCACCCAGTCCAAGGCCGAGACCCTTGCACAGCTGCTCTAAGCTGTATATACATAAATCATGCGACAACAGGGAACCCAGTAGACAGCAAAGCCTTAGGTTTTATACTGGGGAAAATGTAGGAAATATGCCCCTGATGTGCCAGGGGAAGGCATGGGAATCTGGCATAAAACTGAGTAGAATGGGGGGGGGTGGACAAATCAGTTCTGAGCTCCCTCAGTCCCAACTTTCTCATTTTCTTTCACTCCCCAAAATGGCTTTTCTTAAATCTATATTGAGTCAAGATGGCATCTTCTCACTCAATGCCTTGATTGAAAGTCACACAAAGGGGACCATGTGCTATATTGGGAACTTTGGCTATATCCTTATTGTGAGGAGGTCATATCAACTCCTCCTGAGTGGGGTTGATTATTTTATTAGGGAATGACTATTCCCCATGTGGAGCCCTGAGTCACTTCCTGACCTCCTGCTGCACACGTCCCCAGAACACACAATTCTTCCCACTAGAATTGTGAGCAAAACCAACGTTCGGTCTGCTGGAAGGGCATTATCATATGTGGAGACTAATAGCTGCTATGTGCAGCCTGCCATAAGTGAATTGCTTTCTCTCATTGTGCCGAGTCTCTCTCTTGCAGACTAACCAGAAAGAGAATCTGATTCATGCTGTCAACCTGCTCAAAATTTCATTTTATCTTAAAGGAAAACTATATACCCCAAAATGAATTAAGTGGCATATTAAAGAATCTTACCAAACTGGAATATATATTTAAGTAAATCTTGCCCTTTTACATCTCTTGCCTTGAGCCACCATTTTGAGATGGTCTGTGTGCTGCCTCAGAGATCTGTAACTGTAACAGGAACAAGCGTGGAAGCAAAAGACACAACTCTGTCTGTTAATTGGCTCATGTGACCTAACAAGTATAGTTTGTTTGTGTGCACCGTGAATCGTACGATCCCAGGAGATGGCCCTTATTTTTTATATTTATTTTACCCAACGGCACATGCTACTAAAAAAGTATATTGTTATAAAAAAGATTTATTAACATGAAGCAGGGTTTTACATATGAGCTGTTTAATGCATTATCTATTTTTATAGGGATGCACATTTTTTGGGGGGGGTATAGTTTTCTTTTAACTTTTCCTTTAAATTCAGAGACTGCCATTGATCTTTCCTTGGATTTCAAATGGTGTCCCGAGGCTGATGGCTAAACCCGAACTTGGAGGGCAGGGCAGATAACATCGGGGTGAGGCAGTGATATAGGAACATGCATCAGAGGTGGGCCAATAATGTTGGTGGAGTTATGACACCAGGGCAAGGTTATTGCATCACTTAGATTTCTATCCAATGTTTTAAAGTGTTGATGCCCAGGTGGCAACCCTATATTCTGCTTGATTAAGCCCAATCCTTTAATTACAGGTGTGAGATCTATTATATAGAAATCAGTTATCCTGAAAGCTCTGAAATACAGCAATGCTAATTTTAAAAAAAAACATTCTTATTTTTGATTGATTTGCTTTTTTTTGTATCTGTAATAAAAAGAAAGGCGAGTATCTTAGTATTTAAATGCTTTTCATGTACAGTAATGGCCAGATTATTGTTCGGGCTTTATAAAGCTGGCCATAGACGTAAAGATCCGATCGTACGAATCATCGTACGATCGGACTTCCCCATCTCCCGACCTGCCACTAACCATTCTGATCAAATAAAGTAGAAAAAAACAGATCAGCTGATGTTCTGCCCCTGACAGCAAACGTACGAAAGTTATGTCCGACCAAAGCTAGTGACAGTCTCTCTCTGAAAATCGTGCGATCGGCAATACACGCAGAGATATTATAGGCAGCCGACAGAAATCTTTTAACCTGTCCGATCGACCAAATGACCGATCTCCGCCGGACGAAAAATGTCGGGACTCTCCACACACGAAAATCGTACTAATCCTTGATTCGTACGATCAGATCTTTGCGTCTATGGCCAGTTTTAGGCTGAAAACCGAACAGAAAGTTCTGACCTGAACAGGGCTTACAAAAACTGTCAAAACCGAACAGGTGGCAACCCTAGTGCCCCCCCAGAACAAACTTGTACCTGTGTCCCCCCTTGAGCACACTCTGCCTGTGCCAGTATTCCTCCCCCCAAACAACACTATACATGTGCATAGAATTGGGTAGCTGGGTGGCTGTAGTTCATCGTGGCCTGTAGGGGGCAGCAGTGTCTGTGCCTGGGTGCTATGGGTAAGTACTGTGTGTCTCAGCTGAGTGGATACTCCCAAAAGATAAAATTGGAGAACACTAGGGCCCTTCCCTTGTTTGTATTCTAAAAGAATTTTTGTAAACACAAATCAGATCTTCCAAGAGTCTGACTGGGAGCAACTAGCAAGGGAGGGGGAGACAATGGTATGTTCTTCTACAAGCCTTCTGTTGGTAAACTACAACTCCCACAATTCCAGACAGACAGAAGTTTACTGGTGTTTTTGCATGCAAAGAAATATCATGTGTATCAATAGCAGTATGTAAAGAGACTTGCTTTGTTGAATGTTACTTTGTCTGTTAACCCCTTAGTTGTCCAGCAGGGCTTTAGAGTTTCCATGTTACACTTTCCTGTGTATCCTCCCCAGGGTGGCCTTCACCAGTGTTGGACTGGCCCACCGGAATACCAGGAAAAGTCACGGTGGGCCCAGGTGTCAGTGGGCCTCTTGCTTCAAATCATTTGGCCTATTTCATAGTCATTCCTTCATTTATTTAAGGGAACAAAGAGTTTTAATAATGGAAGAATAGAGTAAAGTATGTAGAGAAAAGAGACTAGGAGAATAAAGAGGTTGAGTGAGGTTCCAATAGTTTAGAATATGGGCCCTCAGCCTAAGGTTTTCTGGTGGGCCCCTGGCATCCCAGTCCGACACTGGCGTTCACCCACTGACATCCAGCCAACATTGAATGGTGAAATAACATAGGTGAAGACCTCTAGCCATATGGGTAGGGCCCCTAGGGGGTGGAACCAATTAACTCTTGCATTGTACCGGAACACATAGGGCTGCACGATGTTTGTAACTAGGGGGGTACATTGTGCAGTTTTCCTGCCCAGTTCTGTATGCCATACATAATGTCAAGACCTTTAGGTACCACCCTTTAGAAAAAAAGAACATTTTGTCTAGTGAATTTCTCGTTGCCAGAGTGACACTTTAATTAATCCTTTGCCTATTGTACAAATATTTCAGTCAGTCAATGCTGTTGGGTCAGTGACCCGGAGTCCCTGTGCCCCCCTGGAGGAAGTCCAGCTCTCAGAAGAAGATTTAACCAAGGGGGTCCATCCTGAGCCAGTGGCCAATCTGTGCCTGACAGATGCCAAGTTCTCTCCCAGCCGTGCCCACCAGGCACTGGAAAGCAGCTGCACTGGCACTTGGTCCTCTTTGTATTGGAAAGAAAGATTTGGGGGTCCTGCAATCCATCCTCCTCAATACTCAGGGGTCATCGTAACGTGTTTAGCCCCCGGACTTTCAGGCAGTTCCCAACATGCTCTCTGCGCGTGATCTGAAAAGAGAGAGAGAGTGTTTTATGACTGAGGGTGGGGGGTCGAAAATAACAACAGCTGAACCTACTCTCCTTCTCTGTCTGGGGGCATCATTTTTCTACAAAGCCAACAGGAGGGGGGGAGATCAGTTAGCAAGTGCACCTGCAGTCAATTAAAGGGGAACTATTAGCTCTTTTTCTTTTCCCATTTCACACAGCTGGGCTCCCTGCACTGTAGCTATTGTTGATTCTTGTGATGCTCAGTGTGTTGGTTTCTGCCTGTGCTGGGTACTTAGCTCATGGCACCTACCGTCATACAGGATGGTGCCCATGTCCCCTCATGCTGCCACTGCTCCCAAAAATGTGGTGTTCTGTATATAAATAGTGCCACTTACCCTGCCCTATCCTGATTCCATTCTTGCACCATAGCAACCAGTGACGCATATTTAGCATTCATTAGTCGCCTGTGCGGCCCCTCTAACTGAACTAAAGGTGGCCATACATAGGTAGATTTGAGCTGCCAATTCATGTCCTTTAGACCAATTCGGCAGCTTATCTGCCTGTGTATGCGGTCCTCTGGCGGGCATCCCCGAATGATATCTGGCCAAAAATCACCATTTGATGCTTTTGTCAGCGCCTATTCTGTCATTGTAATCAAATTGTTTGGCCCTAAGGTTAAACTATCAGATTAGCCAGATATCGCCCTGCTTTGGGGGAAAGATCTGCTCATTTGGTGGCCCATGTGTGGGGGCCTTCCGATGGGCCTCCGCGATCGACATCTGTCTGAAAACTGGCCAGATGTCGATCGGGCAGGGTTGAAAATCCAGTCGGATTGCGGCCGCATTTGTTCATTGATGTGGTCCCGTGAGCCAACCGCCCGTATTGCCGATATTATGATCTGATCGTTTGGCCCTAGGGCCCACAATCGGATCAGCCCAATATCACCTACCTCAAGGGGGGAGAGATCCTCAATGTGCGCATATTGGGGAGAGACAAATGAGCGGATCTCTACATGTATGGCCACCTTTATAGCTTATGGCCACTTTTAAGAGCTCCTACTAACAGACAATTTCATATGTGTTTTTTTTAATGGCGCCTACATGCATTTGCAAGTTAAAAGCACAACCCTCTTTTATATTGGCCATGAATTTGTGTCAAGGTCAAGAAAATGCTGTAAGTGGCATCTAAAAACTCCCAATAAGTATGAATGCAATGGAACGCAAGTCTGAAAAGTATAAGCAGGCTGCCTGTAATGGGAGCAATAAGATGATGTGTTGAGATACAAACCTGCATCTCAAACATGCAAAAAAAAAGAAATAAGTAAAAAACTCCCTTGTAAGACATCTGTTGGAGTGCAAAAATGCCATCAGGTAGAACCAGTGCTTTAACCCACAGTAACCAGTTGAAAATAAATGATTGGGTGATACTTAGCAGACGTGAGTGTGTTAGTAAAAGATATTTTATGTGCCTGAAGAGCCTGAGGTAAGAACTTTACTGGAATCCCACATACCTGATCTACTACAACTCCCACCATTCCTCAAAAAGTCTTTGACTAGAGAAAGGCAGGTTGGGTATTCAGCAAACAACATCATGCCCTTTTGTAACTGCTTAACCTTAGCTTTATTTGGAACTAAAAAGGATAGCCATAGCATCAAGCTATACAGATTACAGCAGGGTCTCTCTGAGACCAAAATAAACTGCAAAAATCACATTTGTTACCTATAAATGGCTTTAATTACTCATTTCTCGTTGTACTTTCTGTTTTCTTCCCAGTACTAAAGGGGATCACGAGGGCGCCCCATAACAACATGCTGAGCCACTGCTTAGAAATAGATGTATGTGGTCCTTTCTATAGGATGTAACTAAATTCTGTGTAGGCCCCAGCAGAAAAGTTAACCTTTCCTCCAATTCTAGGGCAGGAGTAACCGCTGAACTGACTGCTGCTCCCCAGGAAATGCAAGCGCCAGCGACCAACCGCAGCAAGAATTGTCTCTTACTCACTGAGCTGTAGTAATGGGAAGTGGAACCAGGAAAATATATGCCTTTCTGCAACTTTCAAAGCTTAAAGTGCTACAGACAGACTGAAGTACAATTGTGAGCTTTTGTGCACCACTTGCCATTTCTGTTCATGAGATGCTAACACATATGGAACAGGCAGGGGGACAACCACAGACAGACAGGAGGACACAGCTTGTGCCTGAGATTGGGCCCTGTGAGATGGGTGTGGCACATTTTGGCTCATTTAGTACATGGGGATGGTGCAAAGGATCCCATGTTATTTTGGGAGCTGTGACACATGGGTATACCTTCCTACATGCCTGTATTTAATGGCTCCCCTCAGCTGCATATCCCTAAAGTGTAAGCTCCCTTGCACCCAGGCTTTGCGCAATAACAGTGGTCCCAGCCCATTGCTAGACTTACCCCCTTTCTTTGGTTGCTAAGGCAGAAGGTGCAGATGCTGCGGGGCAGTTTACTCTCTGGGGCGCTGTCCTTGGCTCTGTAGACGGTACTGAAGCAGGGCTGCCCATCCTGGCACCCATCACCCAGCAGCAGCACGTTGGCCAAGTGTGCGATGTAGCTAGAAGCCAGGCGCAAAGTCTCTATCTTGGAGAGCTTCCTATCCACTGGTTCGGTGGGGATGAGGGTGCGCAGGGAGGTGAAAGCTGTGTTTACGCTTTGGGTGCGATCTCTCTCTCTGGCATTGGCCGTTTGCCTCTGTTTTACCATCACCACCTGCTGCCCACCCTTGCCGGGCACTTTCCTTCTCTTGGATGAGCTCTGGAAGCAGCCAAACGATTGGTCAGAATCGTCGCTCTCTCCCTGATTCTCCTCATCCTCTGACAGCATGGACACATCCGGGTAAATCCCATGCATTGGCATGGAACGGATCATGGTGAAGGCCATGTGGGTCCTAGGCTGACTCACTCCTTAATTCCTCTCAGCTCCAACAGGGTATTTAGTTCTCCTGCTGTCTCCAAAGCGGTTCCTGCTGCAGGGAAAGTTCCATTCTACTGTTGGAGAGCTGAGCCGGGGCTATATATAATCCTGGGGAGGGGCTGCACAGATGGCTCGGTGCTGGGCTCCTGGACTGGGAGGGAGTGGTAGGGGTGCACAAATGGTTAAAGGGGTTGTTCACCTTTAAATTAACTGTTAGTATTATTAGTATTAGAGAGTGATATTCTGAGACAATTTGCAATTGGTTTTAATTTTTTACTATGTGTAGTTTTTTGAGTTATTTAGCTTTTAATTCAGCAGCAGTTTGCAATTTCAGCAATCTGGTTGCAAGGGTCCAAATTACCCTAGCAACTATGCATTGATTTGAATAAGAGACTGGAGTATGATTGGGAGATGCCTGAATAGAAAATGAGTAATAAAATGTAGCAAGAACAACACATTTGTAGTCTTATACAGCATTTGTTTTTTAGATGGGGTCAGTGACCCCTATTGAAAGCTGGAAAGAGTCCGTACCCCTCTTCCCCATTGATGAGCTGCAGGTGCTACAATATAAGGGGCATAGGTGCAACCAGATTGGATTGTCTGTGGTGAAAGAACCTTAATCATCTGCCAGACATATTCCAGCTGAGCACTGGCACGATCCAACAAGAACCAAATGCCAATAGAGAGATAAAGCCCAACAGGAGCCCCCAGAAATTCACCTGAACAAACCCAAATCCTTCTGGGACTGTTCTATTGGAGATGTAAGGAAGTTTTGGGAAACCTTTATTTATTTACAGACATACACAGGGGAGGCTGTGCAGGTAATAAGAGGATCCCTTCCCAAGGCATCTGGACTGGAGCACAATATTGAGCCCAATGGCAGGAGTATCCCAGCTGCACAATGACCCTAAAATCACTTCAAAACCTAGCAAAGGGCTGCTCAGAATTGGCAACTATTAGCACAGATCCCATGGTCACTTGGGGAGAGTTCTGATAGCTATTGTTGGAAGAAGGACCTTCTTATCTGGGGGAATTGGGGCAGTTTGCAGAACAAGAGCACCCTGGACAGTCCATATGAAGTAGGGAGCTCTTTCCTGGCTATAGCATTGGCAGAACTACTGGGCGATTGCACCCGGTCCGCACCCCCCGGGGCCAGCCCGCGGTTTGCATGCACGTAAATCCACAATGAAGATTGTGCCAGGAGGGGGGCTGCACCCAGGCCCCGCCACCTATTGTTATGTTACTGGGGCACAGGGTTTCACTTGTTCTTCCCGAAGGGCATTCTATTAGATATTAAACTTGGTGTGGGGGTACAATCATTTTGTGCGTTCAGAGCTTACATGCATCATCAGGAGGAGAGCCCATTACAGAAGAATTGACGCATTTAACTGGAATGCACAAGGAATTGTGGGAAATTTTTACTTGTTTTACAGTGCAGAGTGACTCCATACTGTATATTTAATGAAGTGTAAGCTCCTGGGGCAGGGGCTGATAGGAATGCTATAGAAATAAGGGCAAATCATAGAAATGGAATAGCTGGTAATATAGGGACCAGACTCTGATGCTGTAAGCCTGTTGGTGTTTGGTTCTGTACGGTGCAATATTTTGACATAAATACACAGATATGTACTTTGAGGCGAATCAGCCCACACTGCAACAAGGCTCTCCCTGACCCACCCATAGGCTTGGCCCCTCACACACACAGTTACTAGATTTTTATCTTCCCTCAATGATTAAACCCCTTGCAGGGAAGATCAGCTGGCCCCTTCTCTCTGAGCTGGGGGCCGACCTGTTCCAGACAGATAAATGGGCCAGTAGGGGATGCCTGTGTTTTTCCTCCGTGCTGCTTCCTAGAGGGATGAAATATGGCTTCCAGACTTCCTACATCATCTGCTCCCATTCAGCAGTAATATTTGCTTAGCGCTGCCCTCCTGCCCCTCGGGTTATTCTTTTCTTTCCTGACATCAGTCAGAGCAGGAAGCTTTTTACATCAGCCCCTTCTTCATCCTCATCTTCCTCTGCCCCCCACCTGGCACAGGCCTCTCAACACTTTCAGCTTTGTGCACAGGGATAATGGAAGGTTCTTGGCAAGTGTCAATCAGAAGGTTTACACAGGGCAAATGAATGTGCATGTGAGGCCGCTGTGTTGGGCTCATATTCCAAGTGGCTTTGGTGTAACCCAAACGTGGCCAAGTCCAAACTGTGACCTGATGGTCTGACCTGTGACTAGGGTTGCCACCTTTTCTGGAAAAAAATACCAGCCTTCCTATATATTTATCTTTTTCCCCTATTAATAACATTGGGATCAACCATCATTTTTACCAGCCAGGCTGGTAAAATACCAACCAGGTGGCAACCCTACATGTGACCCACCCAAATTTGCTAGCTGTGCCTCACATGAGACTGATTACTGATTGTGTTACTCGCACCCTGTATTATTTGGGCCCTGGGTGCACATTTTGCCCAGAAAACACCTGTATTTGCCAGGAAAGAACAGATACAGGTCTACCACATTCATTGGTGCAGGACAGATTAGAAACACTAGTGTAGAAAATACACTGCGAGTCCTGGCTAATTTCTAACTTTTCTAACCGGCCTTGGGGCTTCAGTACACATCATCTGGAGGTCTGCAGTCTGTCGTATGAATAGAGGGGCCCCACACAGGGAGGGCCACAATATATTTAGAACAGTAACTGGTTCCCAGGCTGCAGTCTCTGTGTTTCTATTGGAGTGAAATGAGACACCACAAGGCCAGGCGAGGGTTAAATTATGTTTTTCCTATAGAACGGAAATAGGTTTTACTAGTGAGGAGGACTCAGGGGTGCCATTGCTCATTTCCATTTGTCTGGCCTGACTCTGTACCCCGGGGGCTACGCTCTACAGACAAGCTTCTGTAATGGAATCTCTCAGAGTAAATGGAAAGAGAAGTGAAATCCCTTCATTTACCAATCAGTTACCTGGGATTTATGGGCTCTGCCAGAATTGTAGAAAAATCTCTCTCCCTCACTAGGATTTCAGGGTACAGTAGCACCCCAAGGGGACACTCCCAATGATTCTTATTGTGCTTTACTTCTATATTTTGCAGGGTTGTGCTTACCTCTAACTAGACTACAGTCTGGTTGCTAGGGCTACTCTTCCTGGCAATCAATCAGGAAAATCAGTTTTTATTAAGTATTAGTTTTTCCTTTAACTTTGTTAACATGTTATTCTGAAACCATTTGCAATTGGTTTCCTTTTTTTATTGTTTGTATTTTTTGAGTTTTGTAGCTTTTTTTCCCAGCAACGCTCCGGTTTGCAGTTCCAGCAATCTGGTTGCTAGGGCCCATATTACCCTAGCAACCATGCACTGATTTGAATGAGAGTCTGAAATATGAGTAAGAGTGGGTCTGAATAGAAAGATGAGTACCGGTAATCAAAAGTAGCAATAACAATACATTTATAATCTTACAGAGCATTTGTTTTTTTCAGATGGGATCAGTGACCCATATTTGGAAGCTGAAAAGAGTCAGAAGAAGGCAGCCAATAATGGAAAACTATTAAAATATAAATAATGAAGACCAATTGAAAAGTTGCTTAGAATTGGCTTTTCTGTAGCATACTAAAAGTTACCTTAAAGGTGATCCATCACTTTAAATCATTCTCTTGTTATTTTGTGTCCCTGCAGCCCCTGTCCATAGAACCGTTCTCTTCTCATGAGTCATATTCACAGGGGTAGGTGGTTACTGAGCTGCATATCCCAGAGGGGATAGAAATAGAGGACAAAGGGGCACATTTTGTTTCATTAAAAGCAATCACACATATAACAACATGCATTATTAACCCCTGGATTGTCTGTGGTCGGTTCACCCAAACATTGGATTCTGGCAAATAAAACTAATTTTTTTTTTATTATGGTTCCCCCCCTCCCAACAATAACAATTCCCCAGTGAGGAATGTGATGGAGTTTCCTTTTGTCCTTCTACCCTGTGACAGGTTTATAGGTCTGATCACACCCTGCCCCCCCACCACTACCACTAGGGGCTGTTTTCTTTCAGTGGCACAAGCTGTTCTCACCCACAGAGCCACAGAGTGTCCTAATGAGGGAATTCCTTAGGCCACTCAAGAGCTTCTCCTCAGCCCAGAAGCCATTCAGCTACCTTAGAGACAAGAAGAAGGAGCATTAAGGCTCTTAATAGGGTTGCCACCTTTCTGGAAAAAAATACCGGCCTTCCTATATTTTTATGGTTTTTCCCTATAAATAACATTGGCATCAAGCAACATTTTTACTGGCCAGGCCAGTAAAATACCAGCCAGGTGGCAACCCTAGTTCTTAAACTGGCCATACATGGGCCTGGTTCCCCCCACCCACCCTGATACCCAACCGGTGCAGCCAACCCATGCCCAGGGACTCATACTCAACTGATTGTAGGTTTGGTGTCTGTGTCTGTGAACTGTCAGTCACATAAGGGGGCACGTCTCCAGTACACAGCCATAGAGAGAGGATCAGATTCTCTATCCACTTTTGCCCTGATAAGGGGCAATTTATACCAAGGACACTTGGCCCCTGGATTTCCCTTGGAGAGGTGGAGGAATGCATTCATGTAATGTGGGAGCTGCCATCCTACTCAAACCCTTGTATTTGTTATTTGTAATCATTTCCTGTATCCCAGTTATGGTGGGATTTGCAGGTTTTGGGGTTTGCGCTGTCATAGATATTGAATAAATATTCCATGCCCTGGGGCTCCTGGAGCCACTTAGTCGACCGCACATAGGGAAATACCAAGCTTGTGTCAGTAAATGGCACAGATACCACATGGACTGGAATGGAGGAGGAAGGAAAGCAGGGTCTGAATTACCTCTTAGGGGTAGCTAAGGGACTCCAAGCTGGGGCAGATATTTTTATCTAAGAGGCTGAAAAGGGCAAAGTCGAAACATGTAATAAAATGGGTTTACAGAGAAATGAGCTGACCATAGTTTTCCTTTAATGAGTAACAGATACAGGGTGGGAGGAGCTGAGTGAGGCTGATGGTGTAAGTTTTTTTACAACACAGATGATGTGACATTTTGGGTTTTAAGCCCATCTGGTGCCCCCACCTGTCACAACATTCTCTCCCTCTACTTGTCTTTTGTGACTCACATAAAAGCACTTTCACACGTCCAGGCCCCAGGGTCCCCACTTGCCCCCTTGCCAGCAGAGCTGTTACTTGTACCACTCAGGGTGCCATCTGACTGCGGCGCTGTCTTCTCACTTTCATCCTTTACTAAAGGATAAGCTCATATCTATGTCTGGGGGTGGTGCATCTCTGATACCCCCACTATCCTTCACAGTAAGATGGAAACAGTAAGGCAAGATGGTATCAGTAAGGCACGATGGAGTCAACAGGGCATGATGGAGATGGTAGAACAAGATGAAGACAGTAGGGCAAGATGGAGACAGTAGGGAAAGATGGAGATAGAAAGGCAAGATGGAGATAGTATGCAAAGGTAAAGATGATCACAGAATGGTAATAAAGCAGCAGTGAGTCAATATAAATAATGATGATGGGAGTTATAATTTGTGAGGACCTGGGGGGTCCGGGGCCCACCGGGACTGGTGTCCGGGGCCCCCCTCTGGCCCCCACTACCTACTTTTTAGGCGAATCCCTGCTCGGCGCCCAGGCGGCGCATCGCGTAGGACAAGTTGGAGACAGCAGGCTAAAATGGAGACAGTAAGAAAATATGAAGACAGTAGGGAAAAATGGAGCCAGTAGGAAAAGATGGGGACAGTAGAGAAAGATGGCATCAGTATAATAAGATAGAGACAGTAGAAGAAGATAAAGACAGGATAGAAACAGTAGGGCAATTGAGTTTAATCACCTACAAAACACAGGAGCTGCCCCTGTACAATTTGAGATTGGCTGCATCACATGGCTGCACTCACTTCCAACCCTTAATGGAAATAATGATCCCTTACAACAGGTTACAGGAGGAATAGGGGGATTTGCAGCCTGGGTCCCCCAGATATCTGCACAGACTTGTGTCCCTGACCGCCCCCTGCAGTTTCAATCTTAGAAGCCCCCGACAGCAGGAAGACAGATGGGCTCCCAGTGTGTATGTTCAGGTGCAGCCCCCAGGCACATGGCTACCATCTGAGCTAGGGGCCCTGTTTGGGCCAGTACAGTGTCACATTCTCCTTTGAAGAATTAGCAATTGGCACCTTGTGATCCTCTTTTATAAATATTTATCTAACACCCCCAATGTTTGTGCTGCACGGAGAGATTGTAATGAGGCTGCTCTAACCTGCTAGCAGGGGATGATGGGAATTGTAGTTGCAGTACTAGCTGAATATTTTTGACATGATTGCTTGTGTGGCCTGGCCAATGTCAGTATTAGTGCAATGGCACACAAGAAGATTTGTTGGAAAATCTGTGCTTCCCTGCCATTAATATATATATCCAGGAGATTTGATGCCCCTAGTAGATCTCATTGTATGTCAATGCCCTTAGTGAGGGGCATTCAGACTCATAGATAGACAGAAAGACGGACATATATAGACAAACATCATTACTTTGGTGGCCACATGGGCCGAGAGTCAGTGAGGCACTTGAGGGGCTAAAGAAGTGAGAAGGGTTGTCTTTAGCACACGGTTAAATTAGAACTGAACTGTCCCTTTCATACATTGTTATGCCAAAAACCTGCAAGGAGCAGTAGTACAAATGAGATGAGTATAGTAAGGCAAGGAGGTGTCAGGGGTGGGACTGTAACTGTAGGGCATTATTTATAATAAGGCAAGGTCGTTTTTGGGGGTGTACATGGAGAATAGTCTGTATTATACTGGGCATATGCCATAATGACCCATACTGATATAAGGTGCCCAGTTTGACAGTAGGTACTAAGAGGTAGGTGCTGTATATACAGAGATGGAGGTACTAAGAGGTAGGTAGCCCCTGTGTGGACAGGGAGGTAGGTACTAAGAGGTAGAGGCTGTATATACAGAGAGGGAGGTACTAAGAGGTAGAGGCTGTATATACAGAAAGGGATGTACTAAGAGGTAGAGGCTGTATATAAAGAGAGGAGGTACTATGAGGTAGGTAGCCCCTGTATATACAGAGAGGGCGGTACTAAGAGGTAGCGGCTGTATATAGAGAGAGAGGGAGGTACTAAGAGGTAGAGGCTGTATATGCAGAGAGGGAGGTACTAAGAGGTAGAGACTGTATATTCAGAGAGGGAGGTACTAAGAGGTAGGTAGCCCCTGTATATACAGAGAGGGAGGTACTAAGAGGTAAAGGCTGTATAGAGAGGACGGTACTAAGAGGTAGATGCTGTATATACAAAGAGGGAGGTACTAAGAGGTAGGTAGCCCCTGAATTTACAGAGAGGAAGGTACTAAGAGGTAGAGGCTGTATATACAAAAAGGGAGGTAATAAGAGGTAGGTAGCCCCTGTATATACAGACAGGGAGGTTCTAAGAGATAAAGGCTGTATATACAGAGAGGGCGGTACTAAGAGGTAGAGGCTGTATATACAGAGAGGGAGGTACTAAGAGGTAGGTAGCCCCTGAATATACAGAGAGGGAGGTACTAAGAGGTAGAGGCTCTTAGTACCTGTATAGAGAGGACGGTACTAAGAGGTAGATGCTGTATATACAAAGAGGGAGGTACTAAGAGGTAGGTAGCCCCTGAATTTACAGAGAGGAAGGTACTAAGAGGTAGAGGCTGTATATACAAAAAGGGAGGTAATAAGAGGTAGGTAGCCCCTGTATATACAGACAGGGAGGTTCTAAGAGATAAAGGCTGTATATACAGAGAGGACGGTACTAAGAGGTAGAGGCTGTATATACAGAGAGGGAGGTACTAAGAGGTAAGTAGCCCCTGAATATACAGAGAGGGGGGTACTAAGAGGTAGAGGCTGTATATACAGAGAGGGAGGTACTAAGAGGTAAGTAGCCCCTGAATATACAGAGAGGGGGGTACTAAGAGGTAGAGGCTGTATATTCAGAGAGGGAGGTACTAAAAATGATGTGTTGTATATATATAGAGAGGGAGGTAATAAGAGGTAGAAGATGTAGAGGGAGGTACTAAGAGGTAGATGCTGTATATACAGAGAGTGCCAGAAAGTTGAGAGACTGAGCGGTAGCAACTCTACCAAAGTGAGACTTGTGAGGGCCCCTTGAAGTCAGGATCCTGAAACCTGGGGCTGCAAGAGAGGCAACATTGACTTGGCACAAAGCACTTTTGTTCTCTTATAATGTGCTGGATTGAAGGGATTGAAAACAGATGGATTATTGAGGGGGATACTACACATGTGGCCCTCCAGCTGCTGCTGACAGGACTCCACTAGGAGCCCTTATTGAGCAGCTCCTCTGTCATTGGCTGCCTGTCAGGGTAAGTGCAAGGCACAGTGATCTCAACCTTCAGCAAATGTTTAGCACTAACAGATTCTGGCAGAACCCCACTGTTTAAGATCTCCCCCTTATTTTGCTCTGTGACATCATTTGTAGAGGCTTCTGCAGGAGGAATGCATATGGCAGCCCCACAACTGATAGGCTACAGTGTCTGGGGTTATAGTGAGTCACACATCCCACAAACTTGGATTCCATAGAAATTGCCCCACAGCTGCCACTGCAAACCAAAGCACCCTGGAGTCATGTATCCCACCCACCCTCCTCCACAAGTCTGACATAAATTACAATATGAAGGTGGAACATTCACTGTCACCTGTTTTTCCACTTACTTTGGGGCCACCTTCTTTCTACCTGGGGTTTATACATCCTTTATTTTTATCATAAGCAGATCCCAGGTTTTACCCCAGAAATAAGAGATCACCTTGTATCCCTCTGCATGCCCTCAAGAATCAAAATGAGCAACCCACCCCCCTCCTGCTCCTAAAAGTTTGGGCCACTCAGTGCAGGTTCCTTAGTGGAAGCCAGTAGAGAGATGTGCCATTTCCATGCCAAGAGGAAACCCAGTAGCACGCGACAATTCTTTTGAGAGATTTATGGCTGTGCAGGGAGGGCTGTTAAAGGACAGATAATCTGTGAACTGAACCCCGGGGCCCCAGAGAAAACTTCCGCTCTCTCATTACTTTGCTTTGAAGCACGTCTCCCTTTGTACAGCCCCTGTATTTCTTGCTCTGCTTTCTCCAAAATTCAGCCCCCACCATCAGCCTACATCACTGTCATATATAGGAGGCTTGTTCTAACCAGAGGAACTGACATGCCAGTACTGTACATGTACATTTTCGATCAATGTAAATGGGTCACTCTCATGCATAATTTAATTGTAAACTTCTAGATCTTTCCTATATAATGATTTCTCTTCTTCATGGAGATGGAGACAGAAACACATGTTGGTGACAGTAGAGACAAGATGAAGATAGTAGGGTCAGATGGAGACAGTTGGGCAAGATGGAGACAGCAGTGTAAGATTGGGGCAATAAGGCAAGATGGTGACAGTAGGGCAAGATGGTGACAATAGGGCAAGATGGAGACAGTAGGACAAGATGTTGACAGTATTGACAAGATGGAGACAGTAGGACAAGATGGTGACAGTATGGACAAAATGGTCACAGTAGGACAAGATGGTGACAGCAGGGACAAGGTGGAGACAGTAGAGTAAGATGGAGATAGAAGGACAAGAAGGAGATAGCAGTGTAAGATTGGGACAGTAGGGAGGCATTAAGACAAGATGGTGAGAGTAGGACAAGACGGAGACAATAGGACAAGATTTGTACGGTAGGACAAGATGGTGACAGTAGGGACAAGATGGAAACAGTAAAGTAAGATGGAGACAGAAGGGCAAGATGAAGGCAGTAGGGCAAGATGAAGACAGCAGTGTAAGATGGAGACAGTAGGGCAAGATGGAGGCAGTAGGGCAAGTTTGCGACAGTAGGGGAAGCTAGAGAAAATAGGACAAGATGGAGACAGTAGGTTAGATAGAGGCAGTTGGACAAAATGGTGACAGTAGGGCAAGTTGGAGACAGTAGGACAAAACGATGACAAGATGGAGACAGTAGGATTAGATGGAGACAGTAGGGGCAAAATGGGGACAGGAGGGACAAGATGGAACAGACATCAGTTTTTTTTACAGAAGAAGATAAAGCATCTTTAGTGTACATTTGGCTGACTGTATTTATATATATATTGTAATCCTAGTGCTGAAGCATAGGAACGAAATTTATTGTGTGATGTCCAGGTTCTCCTCATTCCCAGGCGCTGTTGGTGAGTTGGAGTGGGATAGTGCAAACCAGGGCACAAAAAGGACACATTTTTCCCAGAAAGAAACCTAAGGCTTTTTTAGGACTGGATGCTGCCTTCCTGATTTTCCCACCAATGGCTGCTCAATGCAATAGTTCCAGTTCTTATTTGCAGGTTAAACAAATAAACAAGGGATTTACCAAAGCTCACAGGAAGGTATTTGATTGGCTACATATCCAGGGGATTGACTGCATCTATCTAGCTGCCTGAGTTTCCCAGAGAACTGTATCACGGGGTGGGAATAGGGTTGTCAGTAGCACAGCATATTCAGGGCATAGAGGGGCCCTCCTGCTGTCTGGATTTATAAGAATTAGAAATAGATAAATTATTTATAGTACCCTACCGTTAATACCCCTGTTACCTTCTGTCTCTTGCACTCAAGCTATTATTGAGCATTTGCTTTTCTTAAGTTTAAAAATTTGGGGCAGACACTTCCCCATGCAAATGTGCCAGCCCTCCCGCAGCCCTGGTTAGAAAGCTGTTGGATGCTTTGAGTTGTACAGCAATAATAAGGGGAGTTACTTTTATCCTGCCCCAAAACTCTTATAGCTACCCCATGATCTTAGATTAACATTTAAAGGGTTTACATGAAGCATTATGTAAATTGTATTTTCCAAACAAACCCTAAACTCTCCCATTTTGGTCCCCAGGGGCCAAACAATGGAATTCCATGGGGTTTGGAAACCTTCAGTTTCCCTTCTCCATAGAACATGTTTCCAGGTCACATGTCTAGGGACCTGAGAAATGAAGAATGTAATACCTGCAGTTTATTTGTGGCTTCCTAGGAACACCCTGATCTCTGGAAAGTTCAGCCTCGAGGCCAATTTTTTCCGTATGTTCCCTGGGATAATGGTTTCATTAGTTAATAATCCTTGATGTGAGAGCAGCGACACCTTGTGGGGGACATGCAAAGGGAACTAGGACTGTGCTGCCCAGGAGAATAGTAGTCATGTATCCAAACTGACAAGCCCAATCATTTTACTGATCCGCAGGATAACAGGAGTGCCCAGTGGTCTGTCTTGTGTATTCAGTCATTCAGCTTTAATTCCCTGACAACACTGAAAGGACAAATAGTTGGGGAGAGAATAGAAGAGAAAAGATGATGAGAAACAGAAGGAGAGTGGAGAAGGGAAATTGGGTTAGGGAGTAGAGAGACAAATGGGCAAAAGAGAAGAAATATAAAAGGGGAAAGAAGAGGGGGGGGAAGGGGAGAGTAAGGCCAAACAGTTGGGGGAAGAATAGAAAAGGAAAGCAGAGGGAATAAGAGACAGAAGTTGAGAGGAAAAGAGAAAGGGGGGTTAGGGAGTAGAGAGGATAAGAAGGAGTTGAGAATTATAGAAGTAGAAAGAAGAGGAAGGACAGGGGAGAGTATGGTCATACAGTTGGGGGACAACAGAAGAGGAAATTAGAGAGAATGAGACAGAAGAAGAGAGGAGAAGGGAAAGGGGTTTATGAAGTAGAGAGACAAATGGGAGAAAAATGTAGAAGGGTACAGAAGAGGGAGGGTGTGGGAGTAAGCCCAAACAATTGGGGGATAATAGAAAAGAGAGGGATGAAAGACAGAAGGAGAGAGGAGAAGGGAAATGGGCTTAAAGGAGAATGAAAGGCATGTTATACTTGGGGGTGCCAAAATTTAGGCACCCCAAGTGATTTATTTACTTACCTGACACCGCAGAAACCTGCACCAGCCAGGGTTTATTCCAGCGATTCTCTTCCTGCTTCTTCTTTCTTCTCGCTGCTGTGCATGCACAGTAGATCAAAAGCTGAACTTTAATGAAAAAGACAGCTATTTTGTTCTACTGCACAGGCATCTGCCCCGGAAAATTTGAAGAAAAGGAAGGAAGATGCTCCATGGTGCTCAGTGGAATAAACCTGTGCCGGTGCAGTTTTCTCCTGATAGGTGCACCAGCCCAGGATGTTAGGTAAGTAGATACAAGCACTTGTAATTCCTAACTTTTGGCAACCCCGAGTAAAAATGCCTTTCCTTTTCCTTTACGGTCTCGCCACATGAACCGGCTAAAATGAAAATTGCCTGGGGGAAGGCACACACGGGGCTTTGTTTTCCAAAGTCGCCCGAAGTTTCCTCGTGAGACAACTTCGGACAACTTCGGCAAACGCCCTTCCCCCAGGCGATTTTCATTTTAGCCGGCGGAGGGCAGGGGGAAGGCAGTTCGGGGAGATTGTCGCCCTGAAAAAGAGGAGATTTGTCGCTCGGGCAACTAATCTCCCCAAATCTGCTTGTGTGCCCAGACCCTTAAGGTTAAATAAACAAATAGGGAGGAGAAATATATAAAGGGTTCGAAGAGGGGCAATGGGGAAAAGTAATTCTAAGCAGTTGGGAGGGAATATAGAAAAGAAGAGATGAGAAAGGGAAAGGGGATTAGGGAGTGGAGAGACAAATGGAGAGGAGATAAGAAATATAGAAGCGGAGAGAAGATGGCTGATGGGGGAGGTTAAGGCCAAAAATTTAGGAGACAATATAAGAGCAAAGGTGGCCTTAGATGCACTGATATTATTGTATGAAAGATCATTCATACGATAATCGTTGCATTTGTGGTGGGAGACAAGGCGACTGATATTGGTAAAAAGCCTTGGATATTGGTTGTCTTGTTGATCGAGCAGGACTGAAAGTTTTCATTGGACACCTTTGAAGGTTCCTGAACATCGTAACGTTAATGCTGAATCATCGGATTGAACTAAAGAATTCTTTCAGTTTTTACCTGCATATCTGACGATTCAGCTCTTAACGTTAGTAGAGTGGATGACAGATCTTTTGTACGACCAATGGGTCAAGGGGATAATGGAGAAGGAAAGAGAGACAAAAAGAAGGAAAAATATATCTTCTTTTAAAGCTAGAAGACCTTCCATGACTTAAAAACCCTGTTTATGTCTGGGTTCCTGGGAAATAGATGCCTCCAATCTTTGGAGGGTTTCACCAGTTCTCCAAGGTTTAGGTAAATGTCTCCAACTCTTTAGGCCAAGGATCCCCCTATCCCCCCAGGTTGTGCCTTTACCACTCGATTAAAAACACAGAGACATATTATGGCAAAAATCTGTGAAGGTCACAGGCTTTATTTAACAGTTTAAAAAAATCAAAGTCTAGGTACAGCCTGACCCCAGCTTCTGTTCTTATTATCCAAAGCCCTTTTTATAAGCAGCAAGAAATATTGGGCCTCCAAAAAAAATATGTAAAATACCTTACACCTCTTGTTGGTGTAAGGCAAGCACATGGGGTGGAAAGGTTGATATCAGGTCTCCTGCCATCTGAGGCACCCCAGACAAACCCCACCAGGCATAGTCTCACTATTTCAGTCTACTAACACTCTTCTAGGAGCCTGTGCTGGTAAGCCCAGCCTTAAGGCCAGTTAGGGACATATTTTAGAGCACATATTTGGAGAAAGCTGTCAGTACTGCTCCTGCCACAGGGTCTCTGCTGTACTGCCTGGTGCCCTTCAGTAGGGGTCCCCATCCTGTTTTTACCTGTGAGCCACGTTCAAATGTAAAAATTGGAGAGCAACATAATCATGCTTAAAGTTCCCGGGGTACCAAATATGGCCTGTGATTGGTTATTGGTAGTCTATGTGCAGACTAGCAGCCTACTAGAGGCTTCTGTTTGACAGCAAACCTGTTTTTTATGCAACTAAAGCTTGCCTTCAAGCTAGGAATTCAAAAAGAAGTAGCTGCTTTGAGGTCACTGGGAGCAGCATCCAACATATTGCTCAAGAGCCACTGGTTGGGGATCACTTCCCTGCAGGAACAAGTATCTTAGGTAAAAAGAATAACCCTTATTTGCTTGTTAGTTTGGACAAAAACACAGACTAGAACAGGGGTGCCCAAAAGGTAGATTGGGATCTACCAGTAGACCTTTAGCTGGTGATCAGAAGATCTCAAGACACTGTCAACAAACATCTTGTCTAAATCACCCTCCTATTTGATGCTTTTCATTCAGATATTTAATATGTTACGACATAAGAAATAGTTGTTTGTTAAATATAGGAATATACAATATTTCCATAAATCAGTATTTAAGTAATATTTTCCATGGAACAGAATGCTAACAATGCTTTTATGGATGGGACAAAATCACTAAAAGTAGACCTTGCAGGAGTGTGGGCACTCCTGGACTAGGATTTATGGCGCCACCCTGTGGGTTGTCTCAGTACTGCAGTGCCAGACTGGATGCGTGTGCAGCTTTGGAAGCAGCTTTGGCACAACATGTAATACATCTGCCCTTATAATGTGGCAGGTTTCCTCTCTGTGTACATGATATGGACCTTTTCATTTATTAATATATATTGCCCACACACACAATAGCCCTCTTACCCCCCACCATGTAAATATGCACCAGATTCACAGTTTATGTGCCTACGTTCCTCTGCACAAATTTCTTTGTGCTGAGAACATGAAACATGATAAATAAATGTTTGTTACTTTCCTTCTATATCTTCCTTCTAAGATCCCAAAAATCCAGGCACTGCTGGTAAACTGGTGGTCCTTGTTGATTCCTTGGGTTCAAGTAACATACTTGGGATCAAGTCAGTGTATGCTATTGCTTGGCACCAGGGGGTGGGAGGCAGGCCCGGACTGGCAATCTGTGGGTTCTGGCAAATGCCAGAGGGGCTGCTATAAGGTCCCATAGAAAGCCAGTATTTAGTGGGCTGCTGGGGGCTGTTTGGGCCTCTGTGTACCTGAAATGCCAGGGCCTATTTTAATTCTCAGTCCGGTCCTGGTGGGAGGGCAAGAATGTTCATGGGCTGCTGTTTCTTGTGTCTGTGATCTGAGCAGGTTACAGTTATTATGGCCAGACAGTAAGCCTTGAGTTGCACTTCATCCAGTAGGGAAACATTAGATTCTGAGAGACCCCCTACCTATTGTGCTGTTTGTGTTAGAGTAAATCAGGAGTGCTGGTTCCCAGGTAAGTCCGTAAATCACTGACAGTGGACTGGATGATCTTCCCAGCAATGGTCTCCTTGTTCAGTCGTTGGTGTGCTGCATATCGATGGCACCCACCAAAGGAATAGAAATAGTCTCCCTCATTCTGCCCCTTGATCCAGAGAACATCGATTGGTGGTACAAGATCGTCGTCTTTCTGTAAGAAACAGTAACAGTGCTCAACCTGAATCTCCCCCTCTGGGCCTGGGGTAATATTTGTCAGCCAGAATTTCCCCCTCTGGGGCAACAGTGCTTAGCTGGAATCTCTAGGGCACAAATTCTGAGAATCTCCCCTACTGGGGTCTTCAACAAAACCTTGTGCGTCTCGCTCACTGGCTCAGGGTACTGGATATTTAAAGGGACTGGTCACCCACATATTTAAATCTGTATAATAAAATTACTTTTCAAATTAAACATGAAACCCATGTTTTTTATTAAAACCTTCATACCTGCAAAATCTCAGCTGTTAATCATATATTGCCTGCCCTACCTCTATGCCTTAGGCAAGACTACAAAAAACAAGATTTAAATATTTTTATAGTGTAAGTTAAGTTTATTTTGTTTGACTAATATCAAACTAGCATTTAGAATTATTTCTTAAGGTGACCGGTCCTGTTTAACAGGAAAATATCCCCCATGTGTGACATGAGCTCAGTCAATGGGGGGGGGGCTTGTATAGATATAAATGCATAATGCTGTGTGACCTGTCAGATATAAATAAACATGTATTATGGTTTCTCATACATACTAATATTAAATAAAGGGAAAATACACCCATGTCACATGAGCTCAGTCAGTTGGGGGTGGATGTATGTAAAAAAGAGGAAGAAACACTGTCTGACCTGCTAGGTATAAATATACATGTATTATTGTTACTTACACTGTTACTGTATCTGTAGGATAAGGCTGTACCTGAGATGCATTAGGTATACCTATAGGATAAGTCTGTACCTGAGACGCACTTAGTGTACCTGTAGGATAAGGCTGTACTTGAGATGCATTAAGTATATCTGTAGGATACAGCTGTACTTGAGATGCATTAAGTATACTTGTAGGATTAGGCTGTAGCTGGGGTTACTGTACCTGTAGGATAAGGCTGTACCTGAGATACAGTTAGTGCACCTGTTGGGTTAGGCTATACTTGGCATGCTGTTACTGTTGGCTGTTCTCACCTGTAATGTTTCCATGAGGCTTTGCACTTTGCTTTCATCCAGGATTGAGGGCAAGGGTCGGATGAGGACCCTCATCGGAATATTGTAGACAGTGGAAATAATGCTGGTATGGACACTACGATTTCCCTGCGAGTCACTCATTGATTGAGTTTAGATTGGGATCTTTTAACGCAGGAATCCAAATGTATCCCCTGCCTTGCCTGTCTGTGTGTGCGCTGTTCAGCTCAAGTACTGTGTCTTCTCCCCACCACCCAGAGTGGTGCAGCCTATTCACAGTGAGTCAGCAGAACAGGAATGTTCCATCAACATTACAGGGAAGCAGAATACTAACAGAACATGGAATTTCACAAGATAGCTAATTGTTAAAATATTTAGAAAACCATGACTCACACTTTGGGCGCCTACTCATGGGCACTACACTGGGCCACGCCCACAAGGCCATGGTAAGCACAAGGTGGGCACAGAGATATATGATACAGGGAAAGCCAGATAAAGGTTACAGAAGTACATATAAAATGGGCACACAAGGGACTGAAATCTGTGTCATGAAAGCAGTGATAGGCAGATCCTGTCAATGATCACAGCACTGGGGCAGATTGGGTCGACACATAAAAAAAAAATTGTGACATTAGCCTCATGCTGCATACTTCGCAATTATCATTAAGTATTAATCTGGTATTGAGCGGTGGGGGCATTTTTCCTCTGTGCCCAGGCCGAGGTGCAGACTATGATATTGTTCCACCTGCAATTTGCTAATGTTGTGGCTCTGATGGGTCCCAAGGATGTGTGCGCACGGGTGTTATTTTATCCTGCACCTGGTTCTAACCGAGGAATTATTCTCTTAGGGAGCTCAATATCAGTGGGGACCCTCCAAAGATAAGGGAAAAAGGGTAAAGAAGGGTAAGGATCCTGCTGTCTCCATCTTGCTCTACTGCTGCCATATGCCCTTCTTTGCCAGTTTATTTTCCTGTCCTTACTCATTCCACACATTTCTAAAACAGAAGTGAGCTTTCATATGGTCCTCCTACCTACCTTTATTGTATGATTAGGGTTTCCACCTTTTCTGGAAAAAAATACCGGCCTTCCTATATATTTATCTTTTTTCCATATTAATAACATTGGGATCAACCATCATTTTTACCAGCCAGGCCTGTAAAATACCGGCCAGGTGGCAACCCTATGTATGATGAGTGTGCTTGGACCACTAAAACAGCTTCGGGGGGAGTCAGAAGATTGTTTTTACAGTTGTGGTGATTGATTGGACCCAGATCTTGCAAAAAGGTGGGATGAGAGCAAAACCTATTTTTTGTGCCAAATAAGCATCCCCCAGGAACCCGACACACATCAAAGTACCTAAAGGTCCAATGCCATGAATTTGCCACTTTCATAGGTGTAACTACAGAGGAAGCACACACTGTGGCTGCAGGGGGACCCAGTAGGTGTAGGGGCCCCATGACGCTCAAACAATGCTCAATTTCAACATATATTAGTGAAACAGGTCAACCTCTGGATATGTTGGGGGCCCTAAAATTTATTTGCTGTGAGGCTCAGTAAAATCTAGTTACTTCACTTGTATTTTAAAAGGAAGCCGTTGGCAATCTGCGGTGAAGTGAATTTCACCCTGTATCACAATGCTGCTTCCCTTGCATCATTACCTGTTGCCTCCCCAGTCCTCATCTTTGTGCCCCCTCATGTCTTGGCTGCTTTGTCACCCTGTGCTGCATTTTTTTTAATTCCAAACCCAAGGAAATCAGAGGAAATTTAAGCCAGATCTGCGGGTAATGGATTCCCTTATACCCAGACTGACTTTTTTTTTTAATCCAAACTGGGATACCCTGTTACTTTTCTCTAAAACGGTTCCCCCAAATAATGCAGGGGACAGCTGGTGTGTTAGAGTGTTAGAGAGCTGTGTGGGGACTAATTAGCATGTAATCATCAGAGATCACCCCACACGCACCATATGCAACCCCCTTTGTTATGGAAATGAGCTCCCCCGCCAGCATTCAGGATCCTCCCCCTCTCAGATTAGGAAGGAGAATCTTATACAAAGCAAATGAGACTAAAAGGCAAATATTCAGATCTTTATTCTCCCTGATTTGCATCACAATAAATAAGAGTCCGTAGCACTGGAACCCAGGGCTATGTCCTTATCTCACATGGAAGGGAAGGAGGCATGCACTGCAAATTATTGCTCTCTTGCTATTTACACGGTAGATATGACAGGATGGCAGGACAGGGGCACTACCTGGCACGTTGGGGTGTACCTATTTGAGGAAGGGGGGTTTGGTTACATGGGATGGGACATAGGCCCAGAGTATTGCCTTTTATTTACCTTTATTTATATAGGACACCCAATCCCTGCCCTTGTGAGCTTACAATCTAAAGGCCCATATCACATTTCCAATTAGTCCCTGCCCCAGTGGAGCTTACAGTCTAAGGTCCCTATTATATTCCTATCAATCCATGTTCCAGTGAGCTTACAATCTTAGGTCCCTCTGCCATTCCCATCAGTCTCTGCCCCTGTGAGCTTACAATCTAAGGTCCCTTTCACACTCACACACAGAAGGGACAATTGTATCAGGAGCCAGTCATCCTGCTGGTATATATGTGATGGAAGCAGATGTAGACACAGAAGGAACATGATTCCTGCCTGGAATCAAACCCAGGACCCCAGTGCTGCAATACTGACTATAGATGCTTAATTTATTGCCAGTACTGACACCTGTAGAGATTTAGCCCCAAAAGCAAGTGCACTCAGAGTATTCCCAATTTGAGTGCTGTCTTTATTGTCCTTCTCACTATAGAGAATACCCCAGTATGGCAACTCCCACCCATATGTATCTAAACAAATACAACATAGATAGAGGTAGGTAGAGATTGCTACTCTATTGTATATAAAATTAAGGGGAAGAATAGAAGGCAAGCAGTGCTTATAAGTAGGGGAATGAATTCCAAAAGCCTTAAGTGGGTTTACGTATATGTTGGCCAGTAAATCACTATACATTAGTTACCCAGCTACATACAGCCCAGCGCTCCGCAGAGAAGCTGCATTCTTTCTGTTGTCCCCTACAGGGTCCTGTATAAGAGAAGCATCACTTTACCAACTAGGTGCCGTGTATGTTTTCCCAACAGCGATTTAGTTTATTGCATTTCGTGAAGATTTGATGGTCACAGTCGCGTAGATTTAAACGAAGGCGACAAATCTCCCCTTGTGCTTGTACCCAAATAAAGACAGACGTACAGCTCGGCTATATAGAAGGGTGCTGGGTAACCACAAGGCACCATGTTATTCTTTTCCCCATTAATGGCAATACATGTTTACATGAGCAGCAAGCAGGGAGTGCTTGCCACTGTACACAGATCTAAGACACAGTCCTAGACCAATTAGTGTGTAGGTAAGTGCATCTGTCCTGCTACTTGCATATAACAGAAGTACAAAAACTATATCTGCTTCTCTAAAAAATACTACACTGTGCTTCTATAACATGCACAAAGAGCGCCCCTCCTAAATCCAGTCTGTAAGTTGGCTTTCAGTGACTCTAGCAGGCAATAGACTACATGGGAGCGCCTACTTTAAACATTAAGATGGAGAGCCAGAGGTTAAACGGTACTAGTTTAGCTTAGACATCCTTAACATGATTTATAAGGTCACATGTATCTGTGCCACTTCCCCTCAGAACCTGAAACCAGTTGTGTATATTGGGAAGCCACTATTGGTTAGGAATTTAATAACTCAGGCGACATCAGTACTGATACAGGTCATCACATGATAATTTCATCATTGAGATCATTATTGGGATCATTGATCACAAGGGGAGACTGAACAAAAGTGTGATCTATAGAGGGTGTAGGGTATGAAGATGTTTGCTGGTGATGGAGCAAGGATGTAACAGGGCTGGGATAGTTTTTTATCTGAGAGAACTTACTTGAGGTCTCCCCTGAGATCTAGGTTTAAGAGCGGGGCACTAGTGGACCCTATGCAGTGTCCGCAGGGACCTGAAATTTAGATTGTGGCTTTAGCAAGGGCTATGCTATTTTTCCTTAACCAGGTAAATTACTTGGGTCTCCTGAGACCTAGATTGTAGGGTATGATTGGTGCCTTTCCTATCATGTCCAGTGCTGTTATCATGTCTTCTAGGTTCTGAATGTGGGTTCTGACTGTGGGGGTAGCAAAGTTTGTTCTTGGGTCCTTCATGCAAGTTTTGTCTTTTGGCTGTTAGTGGGGGCATCATTCCTAGGTCTTGATGTTAGAATTACATTAGTGACCGTATTCCTGACAAACCCAGTTTGAAATGCAAGAGTTGATAAGGGTAGTTCCTAAGAGTTTGGCTTCCTCTTAGCTGGACTGAGGTAAAGTCACAGAGTAATTGCATAGTTGTGTGCTACATTTCCCACAGGCATCATGGGAATGAGCACCCTACTTTTCCATGCAGAAAGCATACAGTTCTGGGAGACCCTGGAGGAAGACTTTTCAATGCATTTAGATGGTTTCTGCTGAAACACACATCTCCGGCCTGTAAACATCGCCCAGAATGGCGCCAAATATATATATATATTCCCCACCCCCATATTCATAAAAAAATCTAACAAACCCTAGCAAATAAATAAATAAATAATATAAACGCATTGTATATAAATAGGCAGCTGCAAAGGTTCCGTTGCGATCAATGTTCTTGGGGTCCCAGGCAATAGTATTCCCTCATTGGATGATGAAATGGTCGAGGGTTGACGTATGATCCTAAAATAGTCAATTTCACCTAATATCACTTGGGCCTGGTCTCCAGTTTTAAGAACAGTGATTATGCGTGAGAGAGAAATACCAGAATGTGGGGTACACTATATATCTCCTTGTGGTTATTTCATATTAGTAAATGCGGTGCACATGCCATCGCCTTGCAGTGATTGAGCCCATTGATGCCCATTTATTTCCAGTTTCACCGCCACAAAGTGCACAGGCTGAAAAGAAAAGTGCCCGGGGATATTTGGATTTTGTGCTACTTCTATATCACCAACGGCATAACAAACTCTGTGGCACCAGAGGTTTATGGCACAAAAGAAAATATCTTCCTGCAAAATAATACATTAATAAAACTCTGTATATTATAAATACTGTAGAGCTAAGGCATAATACCCTAGTCACACCCTTTACTTATTCATACTGTGTAAGGGGAGGAGCATTATGAATCATAATGTGTAGCCCCTCAATAATGCTCATATAATTACTGTAAGAAAGCGGTGCAACATATGAGTAGCCCTTCTCTAATGCTCCATATAAATACTGTAGGGTGGAAGAACAGCACATGAGCATAATGTGTAAACCCTCCCTAATATTCCAAATAAATACTAAAAGATGCTCCAAATAAATACTATAGAGTGGAGGAAGAGCATGCATCTAACATTCCAAATAAATACTATAAGGCATAGGAATAGCATGAGTATAATAAGAAGCCCCCTTTAAAATGCTCCAAATGAATACTATGGTGGAAAGGAAGAGCATATCTGTAACTCCCAGTGCATCAAATAAATACTATGAGGGGGAAGATAAGTTTAATGTGGTGCCCCTCCCTAATACTCCAAATAAATACTATGAACCAATGGAAGAGCGTGAGTCTCATAAGTAGCCCCTTCCAACTGTTCCAAAGAAATACTATAGGGTGGAGAAAGAGCACACGGCTAATATGTAGTCCCTGCCTAATGTTCCAAATAAATACTAAAGTTCAGAGGAGGAGCATGAGTCTATTGTGTTGCCCCTCTCTAATACTGCAAATAAATACTATAGGGTAGAGGAAGAGACTGAGTCTAATGTGTTGCCCCTCTCTAATACTTCAAATAAATACTAAAGGGTAGAGGAAGAGCATGAGTCTAATGTGTAGCCCCTCTGTAAGACAGTAAATCAATCACATTCAAGGGATGCAACAAGCTCAAGATTTAACTCTGGATTTGGCCCACTTTGAACATTCTTTTGCATACTTGGCTAAAGTATTCCAAACCATGTACAGTATGCAAGCCATAGTATTCAGCCAGACCAAATCCAAAACTCTCAATACCATGTGGCCTTTAAACACTGCCCATATGAAGGGGCCAAGAGTTTTAAGGTGATCTGTTTTCTTGGCATATAGAGTTGCTAAATTCTGTTGATTCTACTTGAATGTTGGATTCAGTTTTGTACTAAAACAAGAGATTTGTGGAGTGTTGCGTTTGAGATTATTCCACGAGCAATGGATCTGGTGCATGAGAGCACGGAGCATGTGCACTCAGGAATAAGAGCTTAGCAGGAGAAGTGTCAGTATAAAAGAGGAGAAGCGTCCTTATTGCACAGTTGGAGACATACAGCAGTGCCTCTTGTTTCTCTGGAGAGATGAAGAGGTGGAATATGATGAGTCTCTAGCCTGGAACTGCTGAGCTGCCAGTTATTGCCAAGTGCAATAGGGAAAGTGTTATTCACATCTGTCCCAGGTACCCTAATTTGGTGTTTGCAGTACCACCAGTAGGGTTACATATTGTGCCATGTTCTTGTGGGGTGCGCCCATCAGCACATCACTCATCAATGCCACACTCGTGGTCTGAGCCCTTAAAGCAGGCCGACTCATAATGTTTGTTGAGATAGGATTTGAGGGCAAAGGTTTTGTCGCAGCGTTTGCACTTGTAGTGTTTGAACGCTGAGTGAGTCTGCATGTGAGCTCTGAGGTTAGAACGGTCAGCAAAGGCCTTACCACAATGGGCACAGCCAAACGGCTTCTCACCAGTATGGGAGCGCATGTGCCCCTGCAGAAGCCATGGTCTGCTGAATGCTTTGTCACAGACGTTACACTTATGTTTCAAATTGTGAGTCAGAATATGCATTGCTAAGGCTGGCATGGACACGTAGGTTTTGCCACAAGTTGGGCATTTTTTGGCCATTTTGCTGTCTAGGCTGCGGTGGGTTTGCTTGTGCCGGCTGAGATTTGAGGAGGTGGCATAAGTTTTGCCACATTCGCTGCATATATGTCGCTGGCCCCCACGACTCTCACTGCGCCTCCTTGATCTCCCATCTGAAATAAAGAAGGCATCCATAGAGTAACTGTCCGTGACTGCAGTTTCACCACTGAAATACCCTGTAGAGAGGCTGGACTGGGGACTGTCGGGATCGCTATAATCATCGTGCACCTGGGTATAGTCGGGGTCTGAGGATGCAAATTTCCCCTCTGCTTTTTTTCCCACTTGATATTTCGACGATGTGATACAGTGTGGAATGAAGCCTGGAGAAAGAAAAAAAGCATATTTAAATTTGCAACATTTTGATAATCTGTAGGGGAATCAGTCAGTAACACAGAGGATTTAGTTAGTAGCGCAGGCAGGATCAGTCAGTAACATAATGTTAGGATCAGCAAGTAACACAGGAGAGATCATGCTGTAACACAGGGGAATCAGACAGACAAACAGGAAATCATTCATTAGCATAGGAGAGATTTTATTATTATTAACATGTATTTATATAGCGCCAACATATTGCGTAGAACTGTGATCAGTCAATAACACAGGGGAAGCAGTCAGTAACACAGGGGAAGCAGTCAGTAGCACAAGAGGGGTCATTTACACAAGAGAAATCAGGTAAAATCACAGCAAAATCTGTCAGAAATACAGGGGAAACAGTCAGTAGCACAGCAGGGATCAGTCAACAATACAGGGGAATCAGTCAGCAATACAGGGGAATCAGTCCGTAACACAGGGGAATCAGTCTGTAACACAAGAGATCAGCCAGTAACTTTGCTGAATCAGTCAGTGACACAGGAGTATTGCAATGAGTAATATGGGAAGGGGCAGTCAGTAAGGCAGGAGAGGGCATCAGTATGAACCACAGTAGTGATTAGTAAATAACACAATGGGGAACAGTCAGTAGCACAGGAAAACAAGTCAGGAGCACTGTATGGATCAGTAAGTAACTGGGGGGGGCAGTAGTAAAACATGAGGAATAAGTCAAATCTTGAGAAAATTAGTCAATGACACTTGAGGGATCAACACAAGAAAATCAGTTGCACTAGATGGATCGCTCAGTATATAGAAGAATAGAAGAAATGCATAAAAATATCGGAAGGCCTGTATTTTTTACAAGAAAAGGTGGCAACCCTAAGGGTGACTAGTCAGTAATCTAATGGAGAACAGCCTGTAATGCAGAAGAATCCTTAAGTAGCATTTCAAGGAACAGTTAGTCAGATCAGGGATCAGTCCATAACATAGGAGAATCATTCAGTAACAAAATAAGGGGGCATCAGTTAGTAACACAGGGGCATCAGGCAGCAACAAAGAAAAGATCAGTCAGTAACACAAGGGGTCAGTCAGGAGAACAGTCAGTAAAACAGAGGAATCAGTCAGTATCACAGGGGTATCAGTCAATAACATGGGGGTATCAGTCTGTAACTTAAAGGAATCAGTCAATAACTTGGGTGAATCAGTCAGATGCATAAGAAGGATCAGTAACAAAGGGTGATCAGTTAGTAGCAAAGCAGAAATCAGTAGATGGGGTAGTAGGGTAGATGAGTCAGTAACACAAGAGGAATCAAACAGTATATGAAATGATGTCCCTGTCCTGTCTGGGTTAGTCCAGGGGCCAAATTCCCCATTCTCTATATATTTGTGAGCTTTGGTCTGTCTTCCTTCTGTCCTAACCTCCTTCTGTCCTATCCTGTTTCTGCCCTTGTATTACTGAAGGTTTCCAGAGTCACACGCTCACAGATGGGGAGGAGAAAAGGAAATGCTGCTTAAGCAGTTTTCACACTTCCCTGGAACACAGACCAAGGTTGTTTTCAAGTACAAATCTCTGTCAGGTGCTTTCCTCTGCCCCACTGCTCTTCTGTGTCAGTGCTTAGCTGCGCAGCATGGAGAGAGTTAAAAACAAGGTTCATCAAATAACTCTCTCTCCCTATGTCACTGTTACTGTACCAGCACAGAAAGTGTTAAACCCAAGGTTGCCCATATATATCACACACATATATATATATACAGTATGTGTATATATATATATATATATATATATATATATATATATATATAATATATATATATATATCTGTATGTCACAGCTTTATCCTGCATCAGCACGGAGAGAGTGCCCATATTCATCTCACACACAAACATTTATAGTCTAGCAAATCATTGCAATATTGCACCAGTTCTTCTCCAGCTTCATCTGTCATAAGAACTGAGAAATGAGGCCGTTTCGAGTGAGTAACTGATGATTTGGAAACCCATTGCCATTCCCATCTACCAAACCAATAACGTAGGAGTACCAGACGAGCATGTGATGTTTACTAGCATTTATTGGCACAGACCCTGCAATAGCGACTGCAAGGATGAGCTCAGCGTGGGTTTGGGGGAACATGTTACATATTATATTACTACATATTAGTCTGTACATGATATAGAGATGTATAGAGTGTCACTCTGTATGTCGTAAACTTTCTGTATAGGATATTAATCTATGGTAAAGGGTGGACAGAGTGTCATGTGCTCACTCTGTGTATAAGGTGTAAGTCTATGGTGCAGGGGGTATGGGGTATAATGTGACATCAAACTTCAGTCTTTAGTGAAGGGACACTTGAACTCTCTTTGTCTGTTTCTGGCTTTGTTCCCATTGGCATCCTGTGGATATTGATACGGGTCCCCAAGTTCTGATGGTATACTGTATATTATATAAATCTATGGTACAGGGTGGAAGGATGCCATGTGGATTAGGATATAAATCTACAGTGCTGAGTGGGAGGGTGCTGCTGTGTGTATTGCACATTCTGTGTACAGGATATGCTTATGGTAAAGGGTGCAAGGGTTCAATGAGTCTTGCATATTTAGGATATAAGTCTATGTTACAGGGTGGGAGGATGCCGTGAGCATTGCACACTCTGTGTATAGGGTATAAATCAATGGTACAGAGGGTACAATGTGAGATCAAAGTCGGGACTTTACAGCAGGGACTTTTGAACTCTTTGTCTGTTGATGGCTTTGTTCCTATTGGCATCCTGGCACAGGAGACTATGGATATTGATTTGAGCCATCAAGGTATAATGGTGCTGTGCTGTTGGTGAGATTGGCTTGTCTGGCCAATAGATTGTGTAAATAACTGATGGGTTTAATTAGGAGATTCCCTTCAGTGCAGAGACACAATATAAAACTTGGCTCAGGCTTGTGCCCCTGCCCACTTTCACCCACAAGCTGGCCCTGTGTATGACAAAAAGCAGGAAAGCTGAGAGTGCAATTCTGGGGTGCTACACTGCAGGGAGATGGTTTAATAACCTGTGGGCTTACTTCATCCCAGGCCATGCAAGTTGCTGAGCTCAGAAGCCTCCAAGCCTGACAGCAGCGTCTCAGCTCTGAGCAAATGTGCATCGCTTGCAGATTTGTAGGAATTGCTGCAACCCACAAATCTGAAGCAGCAGAACAATGTTATTGTCTGGGGGATTCTCTCCATCTATTCCCAGCTCCACTCATTATGCCACCGCATAGAAAAAAAAGGAATGAAACCTGTGCTGACCCTGCTGTTATGCCTCACTTATACCAGGCAGAACTGCTTCTCTTTCCGGAAGATGATGCCTCTTTCTCTTAGAGAAAGCCTTTTGGCTGCCGCATGAACAATGAGGTCCCTAGAGAAGGCAAAGATCCCCCTCCCCCTGCCTCCTTCCCCCCCCCCCACACACACACAGCTATGGCATTCATCCCTATGAGTCCCACTGCAGGAATGACTGTCTCCTTTTAGAGGCATAAATAGTCCAAATACATCCAAGCAAGGTCATTGATTCCATCCTTACTCTACAGGTGATTGGAGGAACAGCAGATTGAGAAGTCACTGTGCCCCCTGTACTAGAAAGGTTCCATGCCTTGGGCTCATTCATTAGAAATACTGTAAATCTATCCTTGACAACTACACACATTGTATCTATGACTATATTTGCACAACAACATACACTAAATGTATGCTATGCCTTAACACAAACACATTGTATCTACAGCATACCTGCACTACGACACACATTGTATCTATAGCATCCCTGCATTACAACACACATTGTATCTATGCACTACAACAGACATTGTATCTATGGCTATGCCTTCACTACAACACACATTGTATCTATAGCATGCCTGCTTTACAACACACGTTGTTTATGTGACTGGCTATGCCTATACACAAACACATTGTATATATGGCTATGCCTGCACTACAACACACATTGTATATGTGGCTATGTCTTTTACACAAACACATTGTATCTATGTCTATGCTTGCACTGCAACACACATTGTATAAATAAATGCCTACACACAATTACATTTTTCTCTATGGCTATACCTGCACACATTGTACCTATGGCTATGCCCACTCACAACCCACACTGTATTTAGGCTATGCATGCACACCAACACACACATTGGCTAAAGGGTTGTGTACACCAGGTCATAACCAACAATAATATCCAGCCTGTCCCATCTACACAAATCTCAACTGCTGCTGAGCCCCTTTGTATCACTCCGATGGCAGGTCAGCAGATGCAGTACGTAATGGGACAGCAGGAGGACCCCTCTGCAAAAAGCAACGCTAAGAGGTTTCTCCTCGACACATGTACCCCTTTCATTAAGCAAGACACTCACTCCAAAATCCCATGAGCCCAAAGTACTTACCATCTTCAGCAACAGTGACCCCCAAGTTTCCTACAGCGCTGGAGAGCGTCTGCCCCAGAACACAAGGATCATCAAAGTGAGTATAATTAGAAGCAGCAATCCCAGTGGAAGAGAAGTCGTCTAATTTAATCTTCTTGACTAGGAAGGAGCGGGGCATGGCGGGAGTCCTTACTGGGGATTCCTGGGGTGCCTCTTTGTCAGCCTGGGGATGGTGGAACACATTCAGCACTGGACAGCTCTGACTTTCTGCAGTGAGGGAGACAGAGAGAGGGATGGAGGGAGGAGGGGGGACTGGCAGCAATAGCTGAGCTCAGCACTCAGCCTCTCTTTATATGGGACGCAGCCTGACATCAGGTGGTGCCTTGCAATGGAGCTGTTTAGCTCTCTAATCCATCAAATGTCCCCCAGGACAATCATCACATTACCAATGAACCGGCTGTGCACACACAGACACACTCAGCCCACTCTCCCTGCACAGACAAAGCAGGCAAGTCACTAATGCGCTTTATACAATGGGAGAAAGGGATTTATAGACTCAACAGTTCAACAGGGAAACTTCCCTCCTTGGAATTCAACTTTCTCTGGCAGGAGCAATATTGGGGAAGAATATTGGGGGGAGCAGGAGGTGCCTGAAGGTGGACAAAACCCGGGGGGAAACAGATAGCAAAGCTAAAGTCAGAGGGGAGTGGTAGGTGGAGCAGGGGGTGCATGCAGGTGGAGGTACCTGAGGGAGAGCAGACAGGGCAGATATAGAAGGGGAATAGCTAGAGTGGTAGGTACCAGCAGGTTGAGGTATGTGGGAGAGAACAGTTAAAGCCAGGGACGTGGCATTTGGAACAGGAGGTGCCTGCGGGTGGAAGGAGCGGGGGCATCAGCCACAAGTGGGGAAAAGGCAAATTTGGGACATTGCAGAGGAAGTGGCATCAGGATGAAAGGATAGCTGGCATTGCCAAGATGATTCCTTTGTCCTGGTGCAACCAGTGTGTTTTAACAGCCTGTGAAATGACAGAGAGAAAGTCCATATGGCAGTGGGGGGAGGGGAGCATCTCCATTTCCAACTCTACTAAGGTGGGCAATAAACACTGACCCCTGATTTCTCTAACAATGGAGGGGGCAGAGGTTTTGTTGTCAGATTTCACATTACACTTGTTTGTCACATAAGAGTCAATGGAGCTAAATCTCTGATGGTACAATTGTTTCACCCCGAAATCCCCCCATACCTCTGCCCACTGCCCTGATATCACCCATAGGTTATGCCATGTGGTTCCTTTTCTACCCGATTTTTTTGGATGCCTTGGTGCTTCTGGGTTTACAAGGAGTTGGTTTTGTGGGAAGAAAATCTATGATCTGGGCAATGGGCAATACTCATTAAAAATAGACAAATATATAAGATTAATAATGAATCCTTGCTTTTCGCCAGGATAAAGGGATCTTTCAAAATCCTTCATACAAGTAAATAGTAGAAAGAAAGAAATCTTAGCACTTTCTGCTGTAAGAGAACAAGGACATATATTGTGCTCTGTTTCTGTATAATTTCTACACCATATGTGCCAGAATAATGAAGGGAAATGTGTAGTCCAAACTCACATTGCTTCCAATAGTCAAGAGGGAGTCTTATGAGCAAGAAACCAAACCATATAAGATCACTTCTAAAGTTGGTTTAGATATATAGATACTGTATAGGTACTTACAAAACCCTAACTTGGGATTCATCATATCCCAATTCTTTACCAAATGGCAAACATAGTTATTATCTTCTCTATTATACCCACTGAAATGTATAAGAATGATGTAGCACCCAATAATGTAAAACTGCTTCCTGTTTTGTCTCCTTTCCACCCTGTATTTTTCCTGCTCTTTCTCCTTCCCGCTCAGTTTCCGCTCAGTCTCCTTCACCCTCTGCTCTGCTCCTTTCTGTTCTGTCTCAACTTCCCACTCAGTCTCTTTCCTGCTCTGTCTCTTCTTCCTGCTCTGTGTCCTTGCTGCCTTGTCTTTGCTTCCCAGTCTATCTCTTTCCTGCTCTGTCTTTTTCTTCCTGGGCTGTGTTGTTCCTGCTCCATCTCCTTCCCACTCTGTGTCATTCCTGCTCTGTTTCATTCCCACTCTGTCTGATTTCTGCTCTGTCTCTTCTCCTGCTTGGTGTCCTACCTGCTCTATGTCCTTCCCACTCTGTGTCTTTCCCACTCTGTCTCCTTCCCACTCTGTGTCCTTCCTGCTCTGTCTCTTTCCTGCTCTGTCCCTTTTCTGCTTGGTCTTTTCTCCCGCTCGATGTCCTTCCTACTCCGTCTCCTTCCTGTTCCATCACCCTCCCACTCTGTCTCTTTCCTGCTCTGTTTCCTCCCTGCTCAGTCTTACCTTTCTGTTCTGTTTTCTTCCCATTCTCTTTCTTGCCCTGTCTCTAGCTGTTCTGTCTATTTCACACTGAGTGTGGGATTACCCCAGGCCTCTGTCTCTCACTCATAGCCTCTCTCTCTCTCTGGGCCTGGGAATGTGCAGGTTATTGCTGGCAACAGAAAGACATGACATTACTCATGCCCTAGTTGTGAAGCCTCTCCCCAGGCTGAGGTGGATCACGTGAAGTAATTAGATGTAAAGCTCTGAAGGAAAATCCAGGGGAAGGAAAAGGGGGAAGGAGGGAAATGGTTTCCCAGAGCCATGGGGTTGAGATAATGTGGGATAATAGCTGCAATCATCCCCACTAAGCCTTTCACTCAAGGAAGTGCCTCCTTCCAACACAAGGAATGAGTCAGTGGCCTCCTAATACTGAGCTGTGGGAGTTCAGCTGTATGGAAATAATTCCCAGCACTTCCTATTCAGGTTCTCACCCCCACAGGCAAAATAATTTCTGAAAGAAGGGCAAGGGGAGGCCTCAAGCTCTCAGCATTGCTGAGGCCAATATGTATAGGTTTAAGGCTTTGCAGCCAAGAGGAAAAGGCCCAACAAATGTTCTACTTTTTATGAAGTGCTAGAACCATGCCATATGAAAACAGGTGTGATGCCATCTAGTGCTCATACATTTTCGGACTGGAATGTGGCTGAATTCTGAACCAAATCCCAAAAAAAAACTTGTAGTATTGTCCAATAAAAAGGCCTGAACATCTCATGTTCGCTTCAGGCGCTGGAAATTACTAATATACTGTAGTTACTGACTAAGTGGTCTGGTCAGATGCCCATCTGCACATAACACTGCCACGCAACTAAACTTATAAAGCTCTTTTACCAAATTGTTCAACCAAAGCTTAATGTGTCAGCTGCATCTAGAGGTTATGATGGGTACTCACAAACAGGACCCCAACTAACTAGTTGGCATATACAGTATATCACAAAATATTGTCTTCACTTTTGATAGTATTGCACCTGTCTGGGTCAAACCTCTCCCATCTCTTTATGATAATGCCTGGAGATAAATGAAACACAAGGGTGCAGTATGGAAAGTGCAGGAAACCCAAATTTGAACAGCAAAAAAGTTTTAAATCAACATCTGACTGACTGCCAGCCAATCTATGGGTTCTGGCAAATTTCAGAGGGGCTGCTATAAGGTGCCATAGAAAGTCAGTATTTAGTGGGCTGGTGGAGGCTGTTTGGGCCTCTGTGTGGACTGATTGGGGCTCTGTGTACCTGAAATGCCAGGGCCTATTTTGATTCTTAGTCCAGACCTGCCAGGCACTGCAAAAGAAACCAACCTACCTGCTACCCTACCTGCTACATGAGATTTGCAGAATCACAGACTTGCACAGCTCTTTGTAGAGATGGGTCACCAGCACATCCTGGCCTCTCAAAAATAGGTAACCTGCTGAACAGTGTGGGGGGCACCCCCTAAGTGACAGAACTTTAAAGAAAATCACCAGCACAAGAGGTCACTATGACCTGTTGTGTCTGTGATTTTCCTTCCAGTTTTGTGCAGCTCTTTCACATAATGGACAAAGCAATGCAACCAGTACCAGGCCAAGTTCTACTAGTGCCCAGAACCTTCATCCACTGCTCCTGATGCATATCTTCTCCTCCGCTGGACACGTCTGTTCACGTCATCCACCAGCAACTAGATAACTGACACCCCCTCCAGTTTCTGCCCCTACCCCATTGCACCCTAAGCAACTGCCTCTGTTTCTACCCCTAGTTCTGTCCCTGGATGCAAGCCAGCATGCTTATGTCCACATATGATGTTTTCCCACTCATTGTCTCCTGATTCCTCATTTACCCACTCTCTCCCTCCAGATTCCCCATATCCCCCATTCTTTCCCTAATTCCCCATATTTCTCATATCCCATTTCTCACTTGTTCCCTTCTGATTCCACTTATCCCAACTGAAATACTTACTTGTTCCCTGATTCCCCATTTACCCCTTGTTCCCTCTTGATTTCCCATATACCCCTTGTTTCCTCCTGATTCCCAAAATAGCCACTTGTTCCCTCCTGATTCCTAACATTCACATTCTTTTGAGTAAGTAGAGGAATTGCCCCAGTGCCAGGGGGATAGGTTTGAGAGAGCAGAGGAGTTGCCCTAGTGCCAGGTCCTTTCCTCCTGTGTTATGCTGCTCTATTCCCCAGGGACCAGAATGCAGACACATTTAATTGAGCTCCTGTTATCTCTAATGCAACATGTTGGCCCCACAGCCGCTTTTGGAAGCAGATAAAGCACCGACTGCCACTGTCGGGGGACTTGAAAGGATTTATCTCTTGTATTGAAGCAGCTGGAAACCCTATAATGAATCCTCAGCCCCCCCCCCTGAAACCACTGACCCCTTTATGTGCCCAATATCCCACTCTCTGTAGCCGACAGTCCCTGCCCTTTCCCCTCACCCCTTTGTCATTTCCCAGGCAGCAGCATCATTGTTATTCATAAAGCTGGAGACAAAGGGCCATGTGTGCCCCCCAAGCATGAGCTGTGGGGTGGGGGGATAAATATCACTGTGTACATGAGCGAATCACTGCACTGCTGTGTCCCACAGATACAGTCCCCTCGCTTTGTGTCCCACCACTGCTCTATGGTACAGGGAACATACAGTATATGGCATTCCGCTTAATCCAAGGTCACACAATTCCCTGTATAACTAGAAAACAGAGCTTCTGCCCCAGTGCTTCTGTATCCCACAAACATCCCAAATTCACTTATTAAACCCACATCCAAATCCACATTCCGAGATCACATCCAAAATCTACATCCTGACCTGAACCCACAATGCAAATCTCAATCCCACATTTTCCATCTCCAAGATAGAGACAGTAATGTAATTATTTAGGTTGAAAAATAACACACATCTACTGTATCAACATTTTCATCTAAATGAAAGTTCCCTAACTGCTACTTTACCCGGGAGAAGGGAAAAACCTCATCTGTAGCCTTTCCAGTTTTCCATCAGAGGTAAAAAAAAAAAAATTCTTTCTGACTCCAAGATACGAATCAGACCATTCCCTGATTCTGCTTTGTACTTAGGGTTAATTTGGGTAACTTGGTATTTTCTCCCTTGCTAAAGAGCCATCCAGCTATCTAATGTATCTGTCTGGGAAAGCTGGAAACATCAAGAAAACAAGATGGGGACAAGGAACAAGATGAAGACAGTAAGGCGAGACAGCAGATCGAGATGAAGACAGTAGTATAATATGGTGACAGTAGGAATAGATGGAGACACTAGTGAGAAGATGGGGACAGTAAGGTGAGATGATGACAGTAGGGCAAGATGGACACAATAGGACAATGCAGAGACAGTGAGGCAAAATGGGGACAGGTCTGACTGAAGCAGCAAATTTGGAAATTCAGAAACAGAAATTCAGCTTTTATGCTCTAGCTATGTGGCCCCCCAGCACAGGAAAGGTAAGTACAAGCGGCTAGGGGGTGGTGCAGCATCACAGATGTGCCTCAGGGTGGCACAGTGTAATGTACTCCTCTATCAGGAACCTTGAAAACAGTGGGTACACTCAGATGCATAGGGAACCCCTGTGGATTCCGGTGTTCACTGATGCCCTTTTGGGGCCCCGGGCTTTCTGCCTTGGAACCGACAAGGAATTAGTGCATATGACAGTCACAAGTCAGAAAGGTAAGGATTAGGCAAGGCGTAGTCAAAAGTGGGCAAATTGGTCGAGGCAGACGGCAAGAATCGGAGTCAAAACAGGCAGACGTAAAAAAAACCAGGATATTCCAAACAGTAATAACGCTTCGTCAGGATCTGTAAACAGAAGCCAACTTGGGCAAAGTAAAAATGGAGAAAGGCCTTTTTAAAGGGGAATTTGGCAACAAATCCCGCAACGAAAGATGACAACATGACACTCGTCACCAAATGCGAGCGTCACGACGCTCAGAGTCAAACACAAGCAAACCGACACCAGCTTCACTCACGCATAGCAGATGCGCGTGGCGTCAGTGTTAGCACACGTCTGCGCTGCAACAGCCGAGGAGAGACGTGCCGGGATATGTAAGATATAAGAATGTCAGGAGATCAACCGGCACCTCTTACACACAGGAAGTATGGACAAGATGAAAACAGTAGATGGCAACTGCAAGGCAAGATAGAAAAAATCCAGTAGCACACTGCTATTTTGTGTTTTGTATTTTATTTAGCCAATGTACATATAAAAAAAGGGCAGCGTTTCAAAACATTGTCCTATTTTTTATATGTACATGGACTAAATAAAATATGATGCTTTTTTCCAAATTGCAGTGTACTACTGGATTTTTTCCTACGTATCAGCTGACCCAAAGCAGATGAGGGTCTTCCAGTATTAGTCTGGGTTCACAGGCTCACTTTATAACTGCACGAATGGTTCAGCTCAATCTAGTCAGTGGCTGACTCGGGATATGATTCAAAAAGCTTTAATACAAATTAATGTAAACAAGGCTCCAGGGCCTGATGGCATACACCCCCGGGTTCTAAGAGAGCTTAGATCAGTTTTAGACCAGCCCTTATTTCTGATTTTCTCAGATTCACTGTCATCTGGTATGGTGCCTATGGATTGGAGAAAAGATGATGTTATTCCAATATTTAAAAAGGGATTACGATCTCAGCCTGGCAATTATAGGCCAGTAAGCTTGACATCTGTGGTAGGCAAATTATTTGAAGGCTTGTTAAGGGATCACATTCAAAATTTTGTCCTAATGAATGGCATTATGAGCAACAATCAGCATGGCTTTATGAAGGATAGGTCATGTCAGACGAATTTGATTGCATTTAATGATGTGGTAAGTAAGATTCTGGACAGTGGGGGGGCAGTAGATGTGATCTATTTGGATTTTGCCAAAGCGTTTGATACTGTGCCCTACAAACGACTGCTTTCTAAACTAAGGTCTGTTGGGCTTAATGAAGGCGTTTGCACGTGGATAGGAAACTGGCTACAGGATCGGGTACAGAGGGTGGTTGTTAATGGGACATTCTCTACTTGGAGTAAGGTTCTTAGTGGGGTCCCCCAGGGCTCAGTATTGGGTCCACTTTTATTTAACTTGTTCATTAATGACTTAGGGGAGGGTGTTGTTAGTAATGTATCAGTGTTTGCAGATGACACAAAATTATCCAGCCCAATTAATTCCATCCAGGATGTGGCATCCTTGCAACATGATCTTGACAAACTGGTAATCTGGGCAGCTAAGTGGCAAATGAGATTCAATGTTGATAAATGTAAAGTCATGCACCTGGGATGTAAAAATATCCAAGCCACTTATACCCTTAATGGGACTGCACTAGGCAAATCCATTATGGAAAAGGACCTTGGAGTCCTTGTAGATGATAAACTTGGCTGTAGCAAGCAATGCCAGTCAGCAGCATCAAGGGCAAATAAGGTCTTGAGCTGTATTAAAAGGGGCATAGAGTCAAGGGAGGAGGGGGGCATTCTTCCACTGTATAGAGCACTCGTAAGGCCCCATCTAGAATATGCCGTACAATTTTGGTCTCCATCATGCAAACAGGACATTATTGTATTAGAGAGGGTACAGAGAAGGGCAACTAAGTTGGTAAAAGGTATTGAAAATCTTAGCTATGAGGAAAGACTGGCCAAATTGGGGATGTTCACGCTGGAGAAGAGGCGCTTAAGGGGTGATATGATGACTATGTATAAATATATAAGGGGATCATATAATAATCTCTCTAATGCTTTATTTACCAGTAGGTCTTTCCAGCTGACACAAGGTCACCCATTCTGATTAGAAGAAAAGAGGTTCCGCCTAAATATTCGGAAGGGGTTTTTTACAGTGAGAGCTGTGAAGATGTGGAATTCTCTCCCTGAATCAGTTGTACAGGCTGATACATTAGATAACTTTAAGAAGGGGTTGGATGGTGTTTAGCAAGTGAGGGAATACAGGGTTATGGGAAATAGCTCATAGTCCAAGTTGATCCAGGGACTAGTCCGATTGCCATTTTGGAGTCAGGAAGGAATTTTTCCCCCTCTAAGGCAAATTGGAGAGGCTTCAGATGGGTTTTTTGCCTTCCTCTGGATCAACTGGCAGATAGGTAGTTAATAAAAAAAAATAAAAGTTGAACTCGATGGACATGTGTCTTTTTTCAACCTTACTTACTATGTTACTATGTTACTTGACACGTTCACAGGTGAAAACCAAAGGGGGTTGAGCTCTCTACATTGCATGCAAGGCAAAATGGAGACAGTAGGGACATAATGAAGATAGCAGAGCAAGATGGAGGATATAGTAGGTTAATATGGAGACAGCAAGGCAAGATGGAGTCAGTAGGGACAAAATGGAGACAGTAGAGCAAGATGGAGACAGCAGGGTCAGATGGAGACATTAGAGTAATATGGAGACAGTAATGCAAGATGGAGACAGTAGGATAAGATACAGACTGTAAAGTAAGATAGTGACAGTAGTGTGATGCACAGATTGCCTTTAAAAATAATTATTTAAAAAAAGGAGGTATTAGTACCACACTTTGGCCAAAATATGTAAGCTCACATTTCACGTCAAGGCTCCTATACTGCCTATTAGTGTTAGATTGTAGTGCATTTAAAATCATGTACCCTAGTAAAACCATGTTGCATTTACCCATGAGCTCTGGTGAGAGAGCAGGGAGATTTTAAGACCTGGCTTTAGTACCTTGTTCTGAAGGCTGGATGGCAGATAGAAGCACTATTTGGCTATAATTTGTATAGGCAACAACAAATTGTTCCAAAATATTGTAGTCAAATTGTAGCCAAATATTGCTTCTAGCAGCCATCCAGTCTGCAGAACAAGGAATCACTTCCAGGTGTAGGTTATTTGCCTGGGGCTTACTAAGTATTACTAAAATCCCACCCTCACTGACATTTTAGAACAGGGATCCCTAACCTTCTTTAACCGTGAGCAACATTCAGATGTACAAAGAGTTGGGGAGCAGCACAAGCACAAAAAAGTCACTGGGGTGACAAATAAGGGCTGTGGTTATTTGGTAGACCCTATCTGGACTGTCAGCCTACGGGAGGCTCTGTTTGGCAATAAACTTGTTTTTTATGCAACCAAAACTTGCCTCCGAGCCAGAATTTCAAAATTAAGCTCCTGCTTTGAGGACACTGAGAGCAACATCCAGGGGGTTGGTGAGCAACATGTTTCTCACTATTTTAGAAGATCCCCCGAATGTGCAGTGAGCATCCAGTGACGTCACGTGCAACATGACATCCAATAATCCACAAACATATTATTTCAGCAGCACGCTGAATGCACCACATGCTGGCAATATCTTTCTGTGGCGATAGTGGTGCGTTGCTTAGACTGCAGTGCTTCACTTGTTGCAGAAGTACAACTCCCATCTAAAGGCTATCGGGTGGTGCTGGGAGGAGAGGTACAACAAACAACAGCTAAAGGGCCACATGTAGCCTGGGACTGTATTATGTACATAAGACAGCAATATAGTGTTAACATATAGCAGCACATCCCAGTGCACTGAGTGGTGAAAAAAGCAGTGAGGAGGGAGTGGAATCCTCTCAATTATTCCATGAGAAGCAGCTCATTGTCTGGTCCTTCAACAAACAAGTCAAGGATCAAATTAACTTTTGCCCACTTCATTATGTGCCCCTCCCCCTGCCCCAAGGGCCGAGCCGCTTGCATCCCAATTCTGTTTATTGGGCAATTAATCTCAGCACTTTACAAGCCAAGTGGCTTTTGTGCGCCTGTGAATGGCAAAATGATTTGGTGGCTGTGACTACAGGTCTGTTGAACCTGATAAGGGCTGAGCTGTGCGGGGGCCAGGGGGCTGTCTTGCTTCTGTGATGGTATCGGTAACTGCTCATCCCAGATCACTCCTTCCAGACCCACCTCCTCCTTCTGTTTGAGCCCCATGAGGTGCTAGGAAATGGGGATACAGGGTGTTCTCTATTGTTCTATATCCTCTTTGTCATTTTCTGCTCCTTTCCTGCACATTTCCCAATCAGATTGGGGGAGCAAAAAAACCCCACTTTATAGCAGATTTGTGTCAGCATTGGCCATTAGAATACCACCCCTAGCTGCCATAGAGAAATGTATTCCATATTGTTTCTGTCTCAGATGCCTCAAATAACCTTTGAGTGGGCAGGGAAGAAAGTTTCTGGGCACACAATGAATCCAGCGGCTGCCACTGCACAGGCTCCTGGTTGCTCAGGAAGCCTGGGAGTGACGTGACCAAACATGGCGGCCAACCTCATTTTACAGCGTTGCATTTTGCCAACAAGGGGTTGAGTTTTAGGAGCCAGGTTGATGTGTTTGAGGAGGGGGCAGGGGTATCTGAAGGGGTAAGGGTGCTATCAACCTAAAGTCTCTTATGGAAAACTTCTTTCCCCTATGGAAAATCCTTTCCTAATTCCAGGAAGTGCAGAAGCTCCCCACACTTCGATGGTAAGTATCGATTTTTCTGCACTTACTGTGGGTCTGAGCCTTCAGTACAGAGCACCCTAACCTAGTGAATCAAAAGGGAGGAGCTGGGTCCCAGCTTCTCACTTTCCTGGTAAAAACTCCTACAGACAGATGGGTCACCTCTCCCCCCCTCCATACATTGATTGACTTATGAAGATCTTTGGAGCTGAAAGGAAGTGAAAGGTTTGTTCTTACTGGGAAGTATAGAATTTCTGGCTGGGGAGTAAGGGGGGTACAAAAGGTCTTCCCAAGATTTGTTAGGAGGTATATTGGCTTAAGAATAAAGTTCTGGGTGGCCTTCAAGAGTGTTTCCCAACCTCTATCTTGTGGGGCAATTAATAGCTTCCCATTCTCTATCAAGTGGCAGAAATTAATTGTTTCCCTCATTACAGATCTGACTCCTGGTGCTGTACCACAAGGGGGATTGAGACCCAATGAACAAATGGATAGACCTCTAGAAATATGAAAAGGAAGTTGTAGTTAAACAACAGCTGCTGGGGGGGGCAAGAGGTATAACATATATATATATATATAGTTAATAAAGTATCCCCTCTTGTAAAATATAAGGATATTATAAGTTACCGAGGAGTTTCATGACCATATAAAAACACGAAGCCGAAGGCTAAGTGTTTTAATACAGGTCATGGAACTCCGAGGTAACTTCTAATATCCTCATATTTTGCAATTGGGGGTACTTTATTTATTATAATACACAAGTTTCAGTGAGTCATGTGACAGAAATGACATCAGAACTCACTGTTTATAACTGATGACATCAGAACTCATTGTTTATAAGGATATAATTTACAAGATAGTCATGGCTTTTGTGTATTTTATATATATATAGAGAGAGAGAGAGAGAGAGAGAGAGAGAGAGAGAGAGAGAGAGAGAGAGAGAGAGAGAGAGAGAGAGAGAGATCTTATGGGTCCCTGAGACCACCAAGTCTTTGTTCCCCCTGAGCCCAGTCTGGGCCCCTGCATGGAATGAGCAGAGCTTCCCAGACATTTCCCTTGTTCCTGCAAATTTCTGGGATTTTGGTGGGGGGGGGCAGCAGCCTGGGAGCAGATGGAAGTGCAATCTTCTGTCCAGCCCTCCAGGCAGAACTAGGGGTACATGGGGCCTGTGAGGCCCAGGTGGTGGGGCCCTCCCTCACCAGCTGCAATTCACTGTCCCACTGTCAGGCAGGAAGGATGGAGTAATTCTCCTGCTGCTGCTTTGCATTTCAATGGGACTTGCTCGGCACCAAGAGGCAAAATGAGCATTTTATTGTCCTTCAGTTCATTATCTGAGGGCAGAATAATGGGAAAGAGCAGGGGAGTCTCCCTGGAGAATGGAGTATAGACCCCCACAACAAAATGACTCTTTGACTTTCTCTGCTCATTACCTGTGCTCTGCCCACAGCCTGTGAATAAAACCATATGGCAGCACAGCCTGATGAACCAGGCACTCCATTCACTAGCAGGAGGGGGTATTTATTGTGCCAGAATCCCTCTTCCCTTCTCATGCTGCTGTTCCCATTTAATTCCAAGCACCTGCTGGTCCCCAGTGGCCAAAATGTGAATTACAGCACAGACTACAGGATTGTTGTGGCAAATATCCCCCCAACCATCTTTACTTTGGCCCAAAGTGAGCCCCTTATCGTATATGCACATAATGGAACTGTATAATATATAGTCACAGATATACCCCCATCTTTCCCCCAACCACTGTTACAGTATAACCCCCATATCATATATGCACAAAAAGAAAGGTTTAATACTCAATGTTCTGGTCACATGGAGACCTTCATCTGTTCACTGTGGCTGTTTGTTTTCACTCCAGATGAAGGTATCTGTGTGCATTGACAATCTTTGATTGATTATTTTTTAAATCCTAGGAGTGTTGTCCTTGGTCCTGTGTAGGTTTTGTTGCTACTGTTGTTAGAGCAGTAATAGGGACACAGTCCGCTATATGTAATGTTGATATGTTATTAAATAAAATAGAGTTTGCGATAAACAGAGTTATTTTATTGGTACTGGCACCTGGTGGCAACATCTGTGCACAATAAAAGCTAAAGACACATTTGAATTACATTTCTACGATACACAATGGTTTAACTGACAAAACTTGAACTGGAATGCAGGCCCGAGCTCATTAGCAGAGACTCAGGAGGAGTGCAAAGATGTTCAACCAAGCTGTAAGGTGGCCTTTGTCTTTCAGGGGATGCTGGGACTTGTAGTTTTATGACAGCTATAGGGTGGGATCAGATCGTATGCGGTATATGAAATATGTTACGGCATATATCTGTCCCTGAATTCTTGCCCCTTCTGTGAGGCTTTGTGCACGGGGGGCAGTCATGTGAGACACGTGTAATTATGCACCCCATGTCCTGGGCCTTGACAGTAATGGAGAAGTTGAGGATGCAGCTGATGCTCTTGATTCTGATTGGCTACAAGGTGTAGAGCCCCCCTTGTTCTTCCATCATCATATCATATAGACACCTCACAGCTGCCCTTGGCAGTGGGACCACCAGTCACCCCCTTTCCCTGGAGGCCTGGAAGATCATTGCACCGGTCTAGGGATAGTTATGTCTGTTCATCAGCCAATTAATGAGGAACATAAGCATAGTCCATAGCATCTAGCATAGTCCAGCTGAGACACAGGGGGCAGGGTAATCTCTCAGGACTCAGGGGGGCTTTAAGACATGTCACTGTATGGGGCCAGAGGGCTTGAAAAACTCCTTGGGAAGGACAAGCGAGTAGATGTGAAAGTCTGAACTAAGGGGGGTTATGTAATATAAGGCAGAAGGTAGCATTTACTGGTTACCTTTTTAAAAACAATCATCTTATTGGTTGCTATGGGTTACTGCACCTGAGCCAACTTAGTGCCTTTTATTACTATGGGGGACTTGAGCTGAGGGTGCTTTGCAGTGCAATTTGCACTGGAGAGTACCTAGCCCATTTTTTGGACTCTCAGGCCATTCTATTGTAAGGGGACTTTGTCTTTCATGATTACTTTTCGAGTGCCAGACTGCTGCCCCTCTTGGTGTTCTTGAGGGTTCTGGCTTACCTTTTCCCCCCTTTAAGCCTGGGACAATCGAGCAAAGGACCTTATCTCCAGCCTCCATCTGACTTTGCCATTTATAAGACCAGGAAGTTGTGTTTGGAGGAGTGAGTTGTGGGAACTGTGAAAAGCAGGACTTGGGGGGCAATGCAGAATGAAATACAATAAAAAAAAAATTAATTATGAAAATGAATATTTTATTACCCCCTGTGAGACCCCAAAACATTCTAAATATGTCATATTGTACCCATAGCTATTCATGCTCGGGCATCTTAGGCTCTGAGAGGCTCCTTCTGTCAACAGAACAGATGTACAAACTTGATGTCATGTGTGCATAGAAAATATCTTTTCCAATGATCCTGTCTGTATTTGACATACTTATAATTCTGAAAGTTCCCAAGCACATGATTAATACTTATTTATAAAGCGCCAACATATTCTGCAGCTCTGTAAAACAAATTTACATATAATGAATCCAGTAACCCCAAAGAGCTTACAATCTAATAGAAGAAGAATTTGAGATACACATTCTGGGGATGGGCTCAGCATTGCACAATTCCAAATACAGCCCAGGCATGTAAGGGTGGAGTGGAGTTGTCCTCCAGTTCTTCCCCAATTGATTCAATGTTTTAAGCACTAAGCTTCAAATCTTCCCCTCATCTCTGCCCCTAATCCAACAGGGTGATAATGACATTATCATGTACACCCTGCCACAGCATCTCTCCTTCAAATTCCAACTTTTTGTGCTTTCTGGCCCTTAGCAGAATCCCTACAACTTTATCAGAGATACGCTCGTACCTCTGGAACAGTCTTCCAAATGTCACCCGCACCCTCCCATCCCTTCCCCTCACCCCCATCTCCCGTATAACCAGAACCATCTCTTCCACTTCCTTGTGTATGTGCCGTAATGCCCTCTTGCCCCTCTCTTCTGTCCGGCTCCCTTCCTCTGGTCTCCCGTATCCATGGTCCCCCTTCTGGAGCCGCACCGACATGGCATGAGTGTGGTCAAATTCTTCACTAAATGGGTTGAGTCTCTGCTTCTTCACATGCATCTCAGACCGAATCTGCCACTCTCTCTTCAGGTCTGACATTGTCACAATTTTTATCTGAAGGAAAAAAAGCATATTTGCTGCAATAATGTCTTCAACCAGAAGATGGTGCTGTATAACAACCCCAATTTGTTACACTGAAATGTCAGATGGGCATATATCTGTGCCTATATATTATACAGTTACATTATGTGCATATATGATATGGGGGTTACACTGTGACAGTGGTTGGAGGAAAGATGGGGGTATATCTGCGCCTATATATTATACAGTTACATTATGTGCATATATGATATGGGGGTTACACTGTGACAGTGGTTGGAGGAAAGATGGGGGGTATATCTGTGCCTATGTATTATACAGTTACATTATGTGCATATATAATATGGGGGTTACACTGTGACAGTGGTTGGAGGAAAGATGGGGGTATATCTGTGCCTATATATTATACAGTTACATTATGTGCATATATAATATGGGGGTTACACTGTGACAGTGGTTGGAGGAAAGATGGGGGTATATCTGTGCCTGTATATTATACAGTTACATTATGTGCATATATAATATGGGGGTTACACTGTAACAGTGGTTGGAGGAAAGATGGGGGTATATCTGTGCCTATATATTATACAGTTACATTATGTACATATATAATATGGGGGTTACACTGTGACAGTGGTTGGGGGAAAAATGGGGGTATATCTGTGCCTATATATTATACAGTTACATCATGTGCATATATGATATGGGGGGTTACAAAGTTACAGTGTTACAATGGAATCTCCCCCCCCCCCATACAAGCCCTACATTTGTCCTTGAAGCTCTCTGTTTCAGTGCCGGGGTATAATTAGCTCAGATGGAATTTATGGGGGGAGTGAAGTTACAGCAAATGTTTAACTATAGATAATTTATGAGTTCGGACCCTGCTGGTTCTATGGAGACTATTTATAGATGAAGTGTGTGCTCTGTAGACTAGGGATAATAAGTGTTTGGAGATGTAATGGGGCTGATATTAGGTCAGTTTATTCTGGGGTGATGAGAGTTTGAAAACTCACCTCAAACTGTAGCGCTAAATAGGTTACCAGGGGCAGCAAAAAAGCCTCTCCTGGTACCTTTAAGAGACAAATTTATGTTTTTTAACCAGGAAATTCAGCTTTACTGGTTGAACAAGTAGTCTACAGTAGGCTCCGTTTGACAGTACACCTGGTTTTTATACAACCAAAACTTGCCTCCTGTCTGGAATTAAAAAATAAGCACCTGCTATGAGGCCAATGGGAGCAATATCCAAGGGGTTGGAGAGCAAAATGTTGCTAGCGAGCCACTGGTTGGGGATCACTGCAGTAGTAGAACCCTATGTGTGTGTGTGTGGTGACTGGAGCCTTTCCTGCCTGATTAACCTGAGAATCCAGTGAGGTTGTTTGGCTCCATATAAGCAATACCCCAGGTGGATGAGCCTATATGTTATTCAGGGGCGATCCTGGCCCCTCCGCTGCCTGAGGCAGCAGCAGTTGCTGCTGCCCCCCCTCCCCTGGAAATTCGCTCTTAAAGTACCAGAAGCAGCATTTTTGCTGCCCCTGGTACCTAGGGGGGCGCTGCCGCCTTAGGCGACAGCCTCAACTTGCCTCATTGACGAAGCACCCCTGATGTTATTTATAGGTAAGTACACTATGGGGCAGTTTATCAAGGGTCGAAGTAAAATCATTCGACCGATCGCTGAAATCCTTTGAATCGTTCGATTCGAAGGATTTAATCATTCGAACTAACGATTTTACTTCGACTGCAGGATACCCAAAAAAAACTTCGACTTCGATATTCGAAGTATTTTTAAATTCAAAATTCGACCCTTGATAAATTTGCCCCTATATGTACAAAGTTATGTGGACACTCCATTTTCACTACCTGTCTCAGACAGAAATGTCTGTAGGAAGTGTGGGGACTTTCATGGGGGATCAGAGACAAACAATCCCAAAATCACTATATACAATGCTAGGCATTGGTTGGAGGGTTGGAGGTCCTACCATTAGACTCTAGAACAGTGCAAAAGTGTCCCATGGTGCAGGGCCAGTTATATTAATGCACTGTAAGGGCATTTTTACATTAAAGTATTGGGTTGGTGATAAAGATAGATGTGGCCACCGTCTTTAATAAGGAAACTTGAAGTTGCTTTTTGGAATATGGGAAGAACCAAGTGAAGTGCTTGCTGAGTCAGCAGCAGTACAGTCACTATAGGTCCTGGATTTGAAATGGGGGGTATCAGGTTTCTTGACTCTTTTTAGAACTAGAAGGAGATGGTGAAGAATAAGTTAGCAGAATGTCTCTGAGTCTCAGGGTGTTTCTAGAGTGAGTAGGGGTCTCTGAGTCTCAGGGTGGTTTCAGGCACTGGACCTCAGAGGGTCTCACTGGTGCTTGTGCAGTATTATGTGACATAATGTGCATGTGCAGAAGTGATATAATACACATGCAAATTACATCACTTACCTTTTGTGTGTGGGCCTGCATGTAAAAGAGAGGGAGAAATTCCCAGACTGGTGGTTTGTGTCAAGAAAACTGACTGAGGGACTTACAGGTTTTACCCTGTGGATTTGCCCTGCAAGTATCACTGATAATTAACTTGATCTAAGTTTCAAACTGTCACAGGGCCAGGAAAATTTCTGAAGAAGGTACTATTTGCAGAAAGGGTCAAGCGAATGGAAGGGCAACCGGGAATAGGCATGGGGGAAGAACAACTCTAGAAGTGGTTGGGTCTGACTACTGGGGATGGAAAAAAGGAAAAGCACAAACAGTTCCAAAAGGAAAGTAGCAGAATTTACATGCTTTTTATAATGAATATTGAGGTTTTTTTTTGCCTGGAATCAGCTTAGGATACTCTCCAAACCATTTTCAGAACTGACTGTTTTAGGGGGGGGGCACTATATAGAATGAGAGTGGTCCTTAGGAAGGAAGTTTGAAATATGCATTTCAGAGGGGTAGTGGGGACAGGGACGATCCCTGGGGCTGCTGCCGCCCCCTTCTCCCTCTCATTAAAGTTTTCTGACATGTATAAATATAATACAATTCAACAATGTGTCATGTATGGATTGTATGTAATGCAATTTCCTCTTTGTTTTATTTGGATTTACTGTTTTGGGGCTGTTTTGGATTACTTTAAAGGGGTTGTTTACTTTTGTGTTAACATTTAGTATGGTGTAGAGAGTGATATCCTGAGACAATCTGCAATTGGTTTGCATTTCTTATTTGTGGTTTTGAGTTATTTAGCTTTTGATTCAGCAGCTCTCCGGTTTGCAGATTCAGCCATCTGGTTACTAGGGTCCAAATTATCCTAGTAATCATGCATTGCTTTGACTAAGAGACTGGAATATGAATAGGACAGGACCTAAATAGAAAAATGAGTAATAAAAAGTAACAACAGCAATACAGTTGTAGCTTATGAGCATTTGTTATTTTAGATGGGGTCAGTGACCCCCATTTGAATGCTGGAAAAAGTCAGAAGAAGAAAGCTAATCATTTAAAAAAAAAACAGTAAAGACAATTAATAAAGACCCATTGGAAAGTTGCTCAGAAGTGACATACTATATCATACTAAAAGTTAACTTAATACAAATATACAGAGAATGAATGTTCTGGGCACACAATAAGCTATACCCTCATACTGTACTGTCTAAGGGAAACAATATGGCACCTCCTTCCCATATGTATAAATACAAATATACAGAGAAGGAATGTTCTGGGCACATAAAGCTATACCCTCATACTGTACTATCTAATGGGAACACTATAACATCGAAGGGCTGTGGGCATGTTACCTTGGACAGAAGTTCCTTTCTCCGATTTCCAGCTTCACTGGTTGGATCTCGCGAATCCCCATTCGTTTCTTTTATTTGATTTTCCTTATTATCCCCACTGGGGCTAATTGGTGGATTGCATATTCTGGGGGTTCTTTCTTCCTCCATATCCTGGGTCTTTCACAATGGCGAGGACAGACAACAACGGTGCGAGTGAATCGGTGATTGTGAATTTAGAGGTGCACTTGTGCAAGGGAAGCAGTGAATGTGGATTAGTGGTGTGCTTGTATAAGTGGAAGTTAGTGGTGCAGTTGTGCAAAGGAAGCAGTGAGTGTGAGTTAGCTCCAACCTTAAGCATTAGTGATTACATGAATCCTTTCTGCCTGGTCCCATGGTGGCTGCTGTAATCATGCAGGAATGAGTGGCATCCGGTCAGTGCTCATTCTATACTTACACTCTTACACATGGGAAAGTCTTTGGTCCAAGAGCCAAGAATCTCTTTTATGGGCCAGTGAATGGGACAGGAGGCAGGGCTTGGCCAAACACATGCTCATGTGTCTTTCACACACAAACATAGCACATGACGCTGAAAAAAGACCAACAGCCATTGGTCTAGCTGAGACTTAAATACTTTGTGTCTCATAATATGGAACAGGCCATGCAGAAGATATAAGGGCGACAGAACTTGTGGGCCCAAAGTTTCCATTAGTTTCCTTACATGAAAGTTCATCTTATCCAATGCAAGTCTGAACTGCTTCCCTCCCCTCATACACAAACACACCACATTGCTGATTTTATGTATATATATATATACAGGGCAACCCAGGAGCTAGCCCAACCTCCACAGTAGCCTGCATCATGCATACGAACTTTCATCTAAAGAAAGGCACACAAGTCAGCCTGATGATGGAAGTCACACTATCTGGACTTTCCTATGCAATTGCCTCCAATTTGAGACAAAATACACATTTTGCAACTGCAATCTCACCCTCATAAGACTATTATTCCCTGGCCACTTGCTGGGTCACACTGCCCAGTATCATGCCACATAGCAGCTATAATAATACATCAATGATCTGACCTGTTACCTATCATTTACACTCTCTAAAAAATCACTGGATCAGAGTATGGAGGGGGTTAAAACCAGGGCCCTTATTTTGTACCCCCACCACAAAGAAAACCTCTTAGCTAGAAAGGCAGGGAAGAGAACTCTGTACTTTGTTCTGGGGTATAGAACTAGAAAAGGGCAGGTTCTGGAAAATGATCTTGCAGCCATGGGGACCAAATTTTCCAAATGTTAAGAGGCATCCCCTTTGGAGATATGTTGGGGTATTAGCAATGATGATGTAGAGTACTCTGGGGCAGTTCAGCAACTTCTTTGCCAAGATAGGCAAAATATAAAACATTTGTTCTACTTTGGTGGGAGCTGTTTCTGAGGCAAATTAGGACCCAATGAGGAACCATGGGTCCACGTACTACCGCGTTAGGAGGGTGCCAGTTCTCAATCCACTGGTCTCTGCCACCGTAGAATGGGGACAAAGTTAAAACAATAATCACACATGCAGACCATACCCCTGATGCATCCCAGTCACATTCCATTAATCTGACCGTGCCACCTCTGTAACACACAAATCCCACTTTTATGTCTTTTGGGTCCCCTCTGCCATTACCTGTACCCCCCCCCCCCATGGCTATTTAGCTGGGACCTGATTCTGTAGCAGTATAAGTGGGTCTATAGGGATGATGAGAGCCAGGGTTTGACTGACCACAATCTGGGTCTAGAACCAGTGTATATACGGGAACTGCCAAACAAGGTGTCCAAAGTGTACAGTAGAGTGTTTGTGTTTAGGGCACTCATCTATCACCGTGGGATTTATTACAATGGGCCTGTGTGGCATCAATAGTGAGATTTGGAACATCTCTGGACAATCTATGGTATTGTTTATACAGGTTGGGTTCAAAGGGTTTCTTTAATAGAGAGAAGAATTGCAATAAAGATAATTTCGTCAAGTTGGCTTGGTAGTCAATCTGTGACTGTCCCAACTGAGCTTTGTTCAGCATAATGTTATTGTTAAATATTCAAAGAACATTTCTTGGATAGTTGTGGTGCTTTGAACTTGAGTATTTTCCCTTGGCTTAGAACCTCTCACAGATACTTCATCTTCTGCTTGGGCCAGAGTAGTTTGTGTCTATCCACAGGAAAAGTTGGTAGCCACTCTCCAATAATGAATGGTGGAGTCATGTTCTTTCAATGTTACTGTCTCTAAACATGGTTATGGTCTTCATATGATCTGGCTATTTGGGCTTCCACAATTGTGGCTGCATTAGCCATTGAGGGTGAGACCACCACCGGGTGGTTTCAAGTTTTATTTCCAGGTACTAAAGGCATAGGTTTGCTGCAGTGAGGCTACCAGCATCAAGTATATAAGAAGATAATAAAAGATTTTGTCTAACAGATTAAAATATATGGTGTGATTAAAGACATATAAATATATTTGGGTAATAAACATTTTAAATAGGTTAATGTGACATAATACTGTTAGTGGAAGGGCAGAGCATGTTTTTTTTACCAATAATTCCAGTAGTGGGATCAATTTGAGGTCTGGCTATTGGTCAACTCTTTGTGAATGGGAACTCCAAGATATTTTAATGTTTCAGCCCAAAGCAAATCACCATGAAACTTTTGAGGATCTGGTTGAAACAAATCTATTGGGAAAATCTGTGATTAACACGTATGCTGATCAGTTACCTGAATTGGTGTTCTGATTAATACATCAGACATTCTCTAATTCCAGCTAATATACATTACCATTACCATATTAACTACCAATATTGAAAACATGATCACTGTGTGAAACCAGTAAAGAATTTAGATTATTTTTGTAGTTCACATGACATGGGCATCTAGCAGCGACCTTGCATGATGTTCCAGACTGGGTAGATGTACAATGTGTATGTGAGTTTGTGGGGGTAGGTGATAAAGGAATGTTAGAACTGTTTGTAAAGGGGAACTATCGCAAAAATGAAAATGTAATATAAGCTTCCTCATACTGAAGTAAGAAACTAATCAGGTTTATATTCACTATCCCTCTCTCAGTATCTGTTTCTCTTCATTCTCTCTTTATGCAGCAGTTGGGTGTCAGGTGAATGATCCAATATATCTTATAGGGGGGCAGTGTCAGACTGGCCCACTGGGATACCAGGAAAACTCCCGGTAGGCTCAGGTGTCAGTGGGCCTCTTGCGTCTAACCATTTGGCCAATTTCATGGTCATTCCTTCATTTCTTTATGGGAACAGAGAGGTTTAATAATGGAAAGAATAGAGTATAGCATGTAGGGAAAAGAGACTAGGAGAATAAAGAGGTTGAGTGAGGTTCCAATAGTTTAGAATATGGGCCCTCAGCCTAAGGCTTTCTGGTGGCCCCCTGGCATCCCAGTCCGACACTGTGGGGGGGGCTTCCTTTCCTAGCAGATGTATTAGAGCTCACTCAAATAACGGATTCCAGTGTAAACAAAATCTAACAAAACAATTGCCTTTTGCACAAATTCTGCATGTAGGCATGTGTGAGCTCTAATACTTCTTCTAGGCAAATGGAGCCCCCCCCATAAGATATATTGGATCATTCATCTGACACCCAACTCTTGAATGAAGACAGAACAAGTAGATGCTAAGAGAGGAATAGTGAAGATAAACTTGATTATTTCAGAAACGGTACAGAATTTTTAATTGGTTGTATTTAGAAAGTTTCTTATTTCAGTATGCTGGAGCTTATATTACATTTTCATTTTTGCAATAGTTCTCCTGTAAGCAGGTTATCCTTTCCATTCAGAGAAAAGGTTAGGACTGTGAAGCAGTGACAGACCAGGCCGGATGGGCACCGTACGCATTCGGCCCAGGTGTTCAGGGAAAGTGAAGTCAATGAGTAAGGGACTTGCATTTTCTCAGGCTTTGTTGAGTTGTTGGTTGTGAACCTCTACAGGGAGATCATGGTTTTCATACTGTACATGCCCAGTCTTCCTTGCTTCATATAGGAGGATTGTGTCTCTGTCCTTGTAGTTAAGCATTCAGGCAATGCTTGGCTACAGAGGGGCCTCTGGTGGTGGAACTATGAAATAGAGTAAGAAGAGGTTCTTGGCAATTTGTTTAATGAGCTATTCCTCTTGGCTTACCTTGCTCTGGGATGCCTACATGCACATGTTATTCCTCCAAATGTGACTTTCATCTGTATAAGATTGTAAGGTCTTCTCCTGAGACACACCTCCTCATTTCATTTGTCCTCTCTCACAAGTATTCGGAATCTTCCTTTATTCTTAATGAGGACATAAGCACAATATATACCCAACAGCTGTCGCCATGGTAGACTTAGTGAGTGGAGGTGAGTTTGCCTAGCAGGGGAATTATGTACCTGGTTGTATTGTGAAGGGCTCTTTTGGGTTCTGTAGAGTGATTGAAACTGACCACGCATAAATTTAGATAAAACAAATAAATAAATCATGTATGTATAAAAAAGCTCAGAGACTCCCCAGAAATGGCTCAGCAGTGATTCCAACATTACAAGGCACTTTCCAGTCCAGGCAGAAGTCGCCTGGCCAACCCCCAGGAAGAGCTTTATACTGTATATATCAAGAGTATGCATAATCCAGCCTGCATACTATATATGGTAAAACAAGCATTATGTAGTTTGTTACATCCTGTAATTTCAGCACCATCTTTAAAGGAGAACTAAACCCCCAAACTAATGAAAACCCCTACCCTCCATAGTCCCCCTCCCTGTTCCCCCCGCACAGGTGTTAATACCTGTAAATGCCCCTAAGTCTTTAATTACCCCTCGATGCAGAGTCAGCTCAGTGGAGCTCATGGGCGCCATCTTCACCGCTTCGGGAGTCTTCAGTAGGTAAGCAGTGTATCGGGGCATGCGCAGTTGTAGCAATTTTCTGGCTGTGAACATGCGCACCTGAAGATTCCTGAATCGGTGAAGATGGCGCTCAGCTTCGCTGACTGTGTATCGAGGGTTAATTAAAGACTTAGGGGAATTTACAGGTATGAAGACAGGTGCGGGGGGAACAGGGAGGGGGAACTATGGAGGGTAGAGGTTTTCATTAGTTTGGGGGTTTCGTTCTCCTTTAAGGTGTAGTTCTATTCACGAATTTTCCTACACTTGTCAAGCTATTTCTGGGTGTGATACAGGTATGTGCAGTACTACAACTTATCTGGTGGTTCAGCAAGTGTCTTGAGAGTGTCCTTCATGCTGTTGAGCTCTGCTGTGTGGGCAGCACCACCATCTGTGGTGGAAGGATTAACTGGAAGGTTTCAGCTCATGGGTTCCATTCATGTGGGTAGCTTAGGAAAACTAACAGGGTTATGGACAAGTGCTGTAAGGCTTGCATCCTATCCACTACCCATTTGCGGCATATATCTGCCTGCATTGCTGTAATCTACACATAATTCCAGGCATGGAGAAAATGCAAGCAAAGAAAAAAAAAGAACAATGAGGCTACTGAGATTCCCACTATCCCTGCCCTGAGTATTGCTATTGTAGTATGTCCTGCAGGGGCTGCTGGGATTCCCATTGTCCTGGCCTTGGTCTAATTGCCATTTCGGAGTCAGGAAGGAATTTTCCCCCCTCTGAGGCAAATGGGTTTTTTTTTTTGCCTTCCTCTGGATCAACTAGCAGTTAGGCAGGTTAAAATAGAGTTAAAAGGTTGAGCTAACTTACTATGATAACAATGATAACTATATTATGGGGTGCCATATGGTCATCATCTCTCACCAGTCTGAATCTAATCTGAGTGGCTATTTCTGGGATGTACATACCAGTACTGGGCAGCAATACAGGGAACTCTGTACCCTAATCAAATAATTGGATCCCTAAGTCAGTCTGTCCTCCCATACAGTCACTGTACTTTCTCCACCCTGGCACAACAATAGGCAATACTGCATATACCTTGTGGCACACAAACTATGCTGGCTGGTAACATGTAACAACAGAGACATTATGATTATGTGACATTAGGGACCTTAGACTGTAAGTTCCATTGGGACAGGGACTGGTGAGAAGGATTTATAATGTACAATGCAGAGGAATATGTTGGCACTGTATAAATAAAGAGGAATAATAACCAAATCCTATAGAACACAAAGGCCCTGCTACTGTTGTGCAGAGTTCAGTCAGTTGCTGTGATTGGGGAGGGAAGAGTTAAGGGGTGTAGTTCAGGACAAGTAAAGGAGGTGGTGGATTTGGTGAAAGTGAAATAACACTCCCAGGTACTTCCCAGGTACGGAGTTGGCTTTGGGATCAGGACGGAGGCACCTGAAGGGACAACAAGGATTTGGCTCGCATGAGGGTAAGTAGGGAATCACTGCAAGAACTGGCTTCCCTCTGATACTGACTGAATCCCAATGACTGATTTGCTGCTCCTGGGTACCCTGTGGTGAGACTTTTCCTTTCAGCTTAACCCCCTTCCCCCAAATTCCTTCTTTTCACATGCCCCCACCCCAGTAACAGAACTTTAGTGATTTTCTAAACCCCCTATAAGGCACTGTGTGTATGTGTATTTGTGTTACAAGTACATGAGAGTAGGAGTTTGTATTTCACGTGAAATATGCAGGAAAAGTTGAAAAGAAAAAGCTTGTTTTCTCACCCTCCCTGAAAAAGTGGTTGCCCCTGTTACCTCCCCCCTCCTGCAGGGACAATGGCACACAGAAGGCTGACCGATTCATCGGAGGAGGAGGAGGGGAGCTTGTCTGTAGCAGTGAGTGAAATTGCCAACAACCAGTTCTTTGTGTCTGGCCTGAGGGTGAATTTAGTGTTTATAAGATGTATAAATTGACTGCCCAACCTGGGGGCTCTTGAACAAGAACTCCTAGCACTGCTGATGATTAATGCCTGTTGGGTTGAATTTGGAGTTGTATCCCAGTCACAGCTGAGGGGTCGCAGGCTGGGAGTTTAGGGCCACTAATGAGGCCCAGCTGCTGTAGTGTAGTCAGTAACTGCCAGTCACATGGGAGGGGACTGTTGATTTGAAGTTGCGGGGCCAATTGGGATTGGAGGAGGGAGGGGAGGTCCCAGCTCTCACAGCAGCTGCTGGTGCCATTGTGTGTTTAAATGTGAGCGGCAAAGTGTGGTCCATGCCAAGGGGGCTAATCCTTCTCTCTGCTCCTTCCCCACAGGAGCCGTAAGCCAGCCGAACCCCCACCACAATCTCTGGACTCAGCAGCCAGTACCTCTCTGCCATGTCTGTGGGCACCTTACAGCCCTCAGGGGTGGGAGCCCCTTTGCCCTCAGTAATGCCCCTGCGTATCCTCAACAAGGGACCTGAGTACTTCCGCCAGCCAGTTGAAGGAGCCGGACGCAAACAAAGTGCAGTGGAAAGGCTGGAGGCCGACAAACTGAAATACGTGAAGAGCAAGCAGGTGGCAAGCACCAGGCAGGAGCCAGTCCGACCAGTGCTGAACAGGCAGCCCCTCTTCTCACCCGGGGTGCGACGGGCATTACTAACCCCAAACCGCAGGAGACACCCAACTGCCCTGCGCATGCCAAGTCCCAAGAACTCTCTGAACCTGGATGTACTTAACAAACTGATTAATCTTTGTGACAGCCCATTAAAGTCTCCATGGGGGGATGGGGCCCCCTGGCAGGAACACAAGGAGCCCACAAATCTATCAAGTACCCCATGTAGTTCTCGGGCCTCTAGAACAGCAGCAGTGCGCAGAGTGGATGTAAAGCCTGGGAAAGTCCTGCTCCCTGCTCCATGCACAGATACCCCTCTGTCTCCTGCCAGCCCCCTCTGCTCTCCAAACTGTACCCCAAGTCCAGGCAAGAGACGGTCCCAGCTGCAGCGATCCAAGTCTGACCTGAGTGACCGCTTCTCCCGGGTCAGCGCCAACCTTGAACGATTTTTCAATTACTGTGGCCTGGACCCTGGAGAGGTAGGCAACACTGAAGCAGAACACTTTGCCTGTGCCAACTCTGACATTGTCTCGGCCAAGTTTCACAGTGCCAGTTCACCCGGCTCTGAGTGTGCCCGTTCACAGTTTAGTGAGACTACTGCAGAGGAGACACCTGCCAAACGCTTGCCCTATGGTATCTCCATCATTGAGCGCAATGCAAGGGTCATTAAATGGCTGTATGGACAAAGGCAAACCATAGAGTGCCAAAAAATGCCAACACAGGAGCCTGTGGGAAAGTAAAGACCTGTGTCAAACTTATAATATGGACTGGTTTCTGTTTACAAGCAAGTAGTGTTAGTTCTTGTTTTGCACTTTTGGGATTGAAGGACTCCAATTTGTATGGGACTGTATGACTCCTGCATCCGGCTCCGTACTTGTATGGAATTGTATGACTTCAGTGGTCTACTATGTACTTGTATGGGAATGTATGACTCCTGGACCTTGATATGAATTTGGATGGGACTGTAAGACTCCAGCACCCTGCATAGCACCTGTATAGGAGAGTGTATGACTTCAGCTCCTTGTCTGTTCCTGAATGGGATTGTGGGATGTCATCACTCTACTTTTTTCCTGTACAGACTGGAGGGAAGGGGGGGGGTTCATTAGTATGGGGGTACACCTGTTGCTGGAAGTCTCTCAAAAAACCTAATGGTTGATCTTGCAGTTGATTCTGCAGTAAATAAGCCAGACTGAGTCTGTACCGAGTCTGTAAAACTCGGTACTGATGTATAACCAGGGATAGTAAAAGCTCTGTTTATATTACCTTTCCCTGTGAGATTTCCTTTCACCTTTATAATGACTGTTAGTTTGTTAAAGATGGGGCAGTTCTCAGCAACATTTCAATTAGTCTTTGCAATTTATCTTGAATGATGTTTACATTCTGTCTGTTTCCATCATACAACTGATACCTGGTTGTCCGAGTTCACTGACCCTTATTGTCCATTAAACAAATCTGTGCTGGTTCCACGATTATTGAGGTTTTTTTTTATATTGGTTATGTCTTTCATAAATTACGGATCTTCTAGCAACAAGAGAGTGGTTGTAATTTTTAATCCTTTTGCACAGTGGTATAACTAGATGTTACTGGGCCCCACAGCAGATTCCATTCAGGGCCCCAAAGCATTGGTAAATGGACCTATTCTATCAAGATATTTTGAAATGGCTCATTAGTAATGGCCTTACTGGGCCCGCCTAAAACCACAGGGTCTGCTTCCTCTGTAGTTACCCCCCTGCTTTTGCAGAACAAAAATGTACATGATTCAAAAACCATTACCACCACAGATTCTCATTTGGATGGGGATCAGAGCTGTAACTGGGCCATTGCGGTTAATTACCTTCTTGCGTTAATTCCTTTCACTGCGCTGATGAGAGAGCCGACTGATTTTGGATCATTCTCCCCTCTGAACCAACAAGCAGCCCAGTCTCTGCTGATGAGAAGCTCCTCCTTCCAGGTGTCCGTGCATAGGTATGGATCAGCCCTAATGCTGCCCTCTATGCAGTGTCGGACTGGGACACCAGGGGCCCACCCAAAAATCTTAGACCAGGGGCCCACCAAAGAACCTTAGACCAGGGGCCCACTCTCAGTACTATTATTGTTCTTCTCCTCACTCAATTTCTATTCTCCTAGTCTCTTTTCTTTACATACTATAATCTATTATTCCATCTATTTAGCCTCTTTGTTCTCAAAGAAATAGGAATTGGCCATGAAATAGGCAAAATCTTTAGCAGCACAAGGGCCCCCTGACACCTGGGCCCACCGGGAGTTTTCCTGGTATCCCGGTGGGCCAGTCCGACACTGCCTCTATGGGAGGATGGCACAAAACATCCCATGCCTATGCTGTGGAAATGGGTTCCTTGCCCAGGAGGGACCAAGGGGAAGTACTTTGGCTAAGGTTCAAGGCAATATGTGGCATAAAGCTTTGTCAGTGCCATCCAGGTGGCTCAAGGAGAGAGGAGCCCAGGGCATAAATTCAGGTCACTGGCCGGGTACCAACCAATCTGAAAAGCCTGCAGCAACCTGTATATGCCATTAAATATGGGTTGTCAGTAAGAAATAGCAGGGGATGAGGTCAGTGGGCAGTGCACTGGCAAGGATTGGGCAGATGTCTCTGTAACGGGGCAGGATGCAACAGGCAGGAGCAGCCCTTCCAAATTCTCCCCCCCCCGCAGCAGTCCATATGCAGCCCCCAAATGCTCAGTCCATGTGCAGCCCCCCAAATATGCGACCCCCTGCAGCAGTCCATATGCAGACCCCCAAATGCGCAGCCCCCATGCAGCAATCCATATGCAGCCCCCAAATGTGCTATTGCACAGGCTCTGTTTCTCTTTATTCAGGGTTTTCTCTTTAATTCTTATGGTTTCCACTACCACCTCTATGCTGACGATACTCAGATCTATCTCTCATCTTCTGATCTCAACCCAGAACTCCTAACTCGCGTCTCCTCCTGCCTGTCCGCTATCTCTACCTGGATGTCACAAAGCTACCTTAAATTAAACCTCTCTAAAACTGAAATGGTTCTCTTTCCTCCAACTAACACCAGTAGCATCCCCGAAGTATCCATCATAGTTAACAATTCCACTATCACCCCCTCTCCCCAGGCCCGGTGCCTTGGGGTTATCCTAGATTCTGCCCTGTCATTCACTCCTCATATCCAGTCACTTATTAAATCATGTCACTTCCACCTAAGGAACATATCCAAAATACGATCATTTAACACCCAAGACGCTGCCAAAATTCTTATTCACTCTCTCATCATATCGCGTCTAGACTACTGTAACTCTCTTTTAATTGGCCTCCCCCTCCAGAGACTGTCACCTCTCCAGTCCATAATGAACACTGCTGCCAGGCTCATACACCTCAGCAACCGCTCCTCCTCTGCCTCGCCATTCTGTCAATCCCTGCACTGGCTTCCATTACCTTTCAGAATCAAATTCAAATTAATGACACTGACTTTCAAAGCACTTCATAACTCTGCCCCACCCTACATCTCTGAACTCATCTCTATATACTCACCCACTCGCTTACTACGCTCCTCTACTGACCTACTACTCAACTCTTCTCTCATTACCTCCTCACATGCTCGCATTCAAGACTTTGCAAGGGCTGCACCCCTCCTCTGGAACGCTCTCCCACAGTCTGTCCGACTTTCTCCCAACCTTTCTGCTTTCAAGAAATCTCTGAAAACGCACTTCTTTCGAGAAGCCTACCCTCACTCTGCTTAACTACCAAACGCAACACCACATACAATACCACATTTCTCACCCACTTAATTCGATCTTGCCCACTCCCACACCTTGTGTATTACTCCCTTCCCTTTAGAGTGTAAGCCTATGCATAGGGCCTTCCTCACCTTTTTGTACCTGTATTGATTGTGATGTTTGTTACTCCATATATTCTATGTATGTAATTCATGTGATGTAGTTGTATAATCACATTTACTTTACAGTGCTACGCAATATGTTGGCGCTATATAAATACATGTTAATAATAATAATAAATTTATAAGAATGCTGCAGAACTGAAGGGCCTCCAAGATAAGGAGCTGATCTTGCCTGTGCTTGGCACCATTACCAGACCAGCAGGGGAGCAAGATCCAAAGAATGATCCCCTACGTGTCCCACCCAGGCATCCACCATCCCAACCCCCTGCCTGGTGCGTAACATGGAATCTTCTAGGCGTGAGCTCCTTTCTCTTTCTCCAATCCTGACCCACCTTTCTCTGTCTAGGACTGACCCACATGGGCATCCCCCATATGGTGCTGCAGACCTGGATCTCTTGGGGTAAGTTGTATTGGACTAATACGAATTGCTGATACCTTGTCTCTGCTGCTGCCTCCTAAATCTAAGCTCTTCCTACAGGGGGCATTCTGGTGGCATGATCTTTGATCCATTCCGGGGCCAAAGCACACTGCCAAGAATTGATCCCTTACATGGCCTTCCACCTGGAGCAGCGCCACCTGGTGCCCGGTTTGACCCATTTGGCCCCATTGGTTCAGGCCGCCATGGGTGAGTTTGTGGGCAAGTGGGTAACTGTGCTTGTTAGTAGGGTGTCTCAGTTCAGTGATTCAATCTCATGTTTTTCCAAAGGCCAGACCCTGTCCATCTCCCACCCCCTGGGTATGATATGTTTTTGTGATCACCAGCTGTGCCTCTTTAGTGGCTCCTTTGCCGTGAGATTTTTGCCTTTATTGCCCCAAAGCTGTGATTTGAAGTGTCCCCTGTCTTTCCATAGCTTTGTACCTTTTCTCTTATACTTCCTCAGAACTGTCTGTGATACTGCAGCACACTCTTATGATATTCCAGAGCTCTGCACCTTTCCCCTTGGACTGCCCTGCAAATCTATGTGTGAGATAGCAGCACCGTCTGTGTCTTTCCCGAGCATTATGCCTTTCCCCTTGCACTGATTAATTGTACCATCTGACCTGCAGACGGAACTCGCAGGCCTCGGAGAAGATTGTTCCATTCCCATATGCTGATTGCATGCGTGTGAGGAGCAGCCCCTTGTACAGAAACTCCAAAACCATCATTGTGTTGCTCTCCATTATTATAAATAAATACATTGAGACACACAGAATCCTTGGCTAATCTCATGGGGGAGCTGCTGAGAACCTAGGCACTGCCTCCAGAAGCGGTTATGGCGTATTGCCTTCTCCTGCAAATTTACCGGTACCGGGGCAATAGGCTAGCAGAAGCAAAAGGACAAGTTGTTCTACAAATACAAAGGGAGATGAACGAATAGAGATACTGGTATTGCACACATGGTATGTTTTAATGCTAAAAATTCAAATAGGGTATGGTGCGCTGAGACAACAGTATATCTGTCCCAAAATCTGAAAAGAGAAAAATATGCCTGATAGTGCAGCAAGCCTGTGAAAAGAAAACGTACGTTCTTGCAGAATATGACACTGCCAAGGCTCTTCGTGCATTTGTTGGTTGCACTGATACGTTGGTCCGAGGATTCAGTGCCACCGGTCCAGCGGAGGGTTGAACGGCATCTCCCCCAGCGCTCCTGATTGAACATCCATAAACAGGGAGATCCTTGACGATCGGATCATCACTGCTTGTATGCGCATCTGTTGCAAGTTAAAGGGGTAAGTGAGGACTGTGCACTGCAGTCCTAAAACTTTACCTACCTTATTGCACTATCCGAAGTTTCTTTCCCTGTAGGCACCATTCACAAAGGAGGCCCGATTTTTCTATCGTGTTGAGAACACTTATTGGCATGAATACCACAAGGAGTTTGTGAGTAGTTATATTCTGCAAGAACGTACGTTTTCTTTTCACAGGCTTGCTGCACTATCAGGCATATTTTTCTCTTTGCAGATTTTGGGACAGATATACTGTTGTCTCAGCGCACCATACCCTATTTGAATTTTTGATTACACACGTGGACCAGTGGATCCACATACCAGAGGTGCTGCTTAGATATTGCTACAAAGCGCGGTCTCTTCACCACTTTACATACATGTTTTAATGCTGCCCCTTACCTACTTGCTCTGGCATCACCAGTAGGAGGGGTAACCTGGCCTTTTCAATATTGGTACATATGTACTTAAAGGCAAAGCTAAATGTTAGTATGTTATAGAATGATCAATTCTTTGCAACTTTTTGGTTCTTTCATTTTTTCCTGCCTCTTTCCAGTTTCCAGTTTTACAGAGCAAACCCTATTGCTCTGTTAAGGCTCCATTGCATTTCTTTATCTTTATACTCCTATGCCAGTCTTGCTTGAGGAACTGGATGCCAGCAAACCTGCTATAATTCCATACAGCTAAGTCTTAGAAATCCTAAAAAAAATTACCAGTTGCAAAGTGTCTCAAAATATTGCCTTCTGCATCATACTAACATATAAGTTAAAGGTAAACTCAAGTGAAGTTGAAAGAAATGTTATATTGACACATATGGGAGTAACATAAAGTCCTGACATAGATAAAATGGACTGTTAAAGGTGAAGTTCACTTCTTGAGGCCTATTGGAAAGAAGACCTACGGGGGGACCTGTCCCTTGGCTGAGCACTGTTAATGCCAGTTCAGCCAGGAGCGTTCTTCCTATTGGATGGCAATATGATTTATAGTGTGCAAATGAGCCAAGGAACAGGTGGGGCATTTGCAGTAGCAGGAAATATAAAGAAAATTTGAGAATTATTTGCTTTTTATTTGTTAAATTTCGGTAGAGGGACCATATGAATATTGATGTCCCAAAAGTTAAACTTCCTCCTTAAGGGTAAGGGCAGATTCCGGGAGATTTGTCGCCCCGGGGACTAATTGCCTCTTCTTTGGGGAAGACAATCTCCCCGTTCTGCCTACCCCTACCTTTCCACCGGCTATAATAAAAAAAATCACCTGCGGGATGGCACTTCGTTTTCCGAAGTCGCCCAAAGTTTCCTCATGAGGCAACTTCAGAAAACGAAGCCCTGCGAGTGCCATCCCGCAGGAAGGTAGGGGAAGGCAGTTTGGGGAGATTGTCGCCCCGAAGAAGAGGCGATTAGTTGCCGGGGCTACTAATCTCCCCGTGTGCCCTTACCCTAACACTGTAGAACCAAGGCAGCTGATGGCACTGAAAGCTGATGACATGGAGTGAAGTGCAAGGGTTGATGCTGTTACAGTGGCTACAGTACAACTCATGCCCTGGTTATCCGTTCCAAAAAGTCTCATTAAAGCAACAATGCTCCTTGCATCCAGCATGTGCCTGACATGTTGGTTGCCCTAAGGAGCCCTATCATAAGTAGCCTCTGCTCCTGTTTGCAGCAGGTATTAAGGTACCTGATAATTTGATGCTCCATTTCCAGTTGGGTGCAGAACCTCATGTTCCACCAGTAATTGCCCCCCATCTGATGTTATGTGCCTCATCCGCAGGTTTAGGGAGCCATAGGTTTTCCTGGGCCCCCGAGCAGCAGGGAATTTTTTCCTGTGGTAGAGTTCCCCTTTACAGATGGAAACCATGAGGAGCAAGGAGAGGAGTGTGCCACCAAGAGTCAGCAGCCCCAGGCCAGCAATGATACATTTGTCCAGGTGGGTGCCCAGATGGGCATAGTAGTGTTCCAGTCTCTCCATCTCGCGGGCACTCACAGACTCCGGGCTGACACGTACCTCTCGCGGGATCATGTACGCAATGGCCACCAGGATTATACCACTGACCAACAGGATAAGGGAACAGATGAAACCATAATCCACAGAATGAGGAGGTGTCTCAGGGGTCTGACTGTCCTCTGAGTGAGGCGATGCTTCAGCTGTCCCCAGCTGACCCCTCAGCTCTGGGTTGGGGCTACACTGATGGAAATGCCCCAAATCATCTTCAAAAATGGAGTCTTTAGGCTCCTCATAGGCTGGATTCTCAAATGCTCTGCTTTCCTCCCAATGGGATGAAATGTTTCCATCTCCGGCTGGCAGGTTCCTCAGTTCTAGGGACTCTGCACAAGCCATTGGCGGGGGCTAAACATGCTGCGCCCAGGGAAGCACATGGCACGAGAGCTGAGAGCAAAAGAGAGATAGAGGGTAAGGGCCAATGGCAGTTTGTGCTATCTGCCCCCTGCCTAATAATCTGGGTACCTTCCCCTCAGTTTATAATATAGGCACTTGCCCCTGCTATAATAATAACACTGTTACCTTACACTAAGCCTAATAATAATTGTACGACAAACCTAATAATACTGACACCTTCCACTTACCCTAAAAATGCTGGTGCCTTCTCTCCAACAAACCCAATAATACTGGCACCCTCCCCTTAGCCTAATAATACTGGCACTTGACCCCTATAATAATATAACTGTCACCTTCCACTCAGCCTAATAATACTAGCACCTGCCTCCTATAATAAAACTGTCAACTTTCACTCGGCCTACCTGCTCTCCCATGAACTTAATAATACCGAGTGCCTGACCCCTATAAATACTGCCCCCCATAATAATAACACTGGCACCTTTCACTAAGACTAATAATGCTGGCACCTTCCCCCCCCCTGTAATAATAACAAAGGCACCTTCCACTCAGCCTAATAATTCTAGCACCTGTCACACAAGCCTAATAATACTGACACCTGCTCCCTGTAATCATAACAATGACACCTTCCCCTCAGCCTACTAATACTAACACCTTCCACGCAGCATAATTAATCTAGCACCTGCCCCCACTATATGTATACTAGCATTTTCCACTAAGTATAATAATATTTGTACCTGCCCCCCTGTAATAATTGCACTGGCACTTTCCAATCAGCCTAATAATACTAGCCCTCGCCCCCAGCCAAATAATATTGGCATCTACCCTGCTATAATCATAACAATGGCACCTTCCCTTCAGCCTAATAACATTGACACATTCCACCAGCCTAATTATTGTAGCATTTGCCCTCCCTATAATAATATTGCCATCTTTCGCTCAGTCTAATCATTTTTGCACCTGCCCCCCCCTAAAAATATTGGCTCATTCCAATCAGCCTAATATTAGCACTTTTCCCCCCTATAACAATAACACTGGCACCTTACTCTCAGCCTAATATTACTGGCACCTGCCCTTCTATAATAATACTGGCACCTTCCATTCAGCCTAATAAAACTAACATCTGCACCCCCCCCCCCATATATATATACCAGCACATTCCAATCAGCCTAAAATAAATAAAACTGGCACCTGCCCCCTTTAATAACACTGGCACCCACCCCTATAATAACACTGGCACCTGCCCCTTTAATAACACTGGCACCTGCCCCCTATAATAACACTGGCACCTGCCCCTATAATAACAATGGTACCTGTCCCCTATAATAACATTGGCTTCTTCTCCCTATAATAACAATGGCACCTGCCCCCTTTAATAACACTGGCACCTGCCCCTATAATAACACTGGCTCCTGTCCTCTATAATAACAATGGCACCTGCCCCCTTTAATAACACTGGTACCTGCCCCCTATAATAACAATGGCACCTGCCCCTATAATAACAATGGTACCTGTCCCCTATAATAACATTGGCTGCTTCTCCCTATAATAACAATGACACCTGCCCCCTTTAATAACACTGGCACCTGTCCCCTATAATAACATTGGCTTCTTCTCTCTATAATAACACTGGCACTTGCCCCCTTTAATAACACTGGCACCTGCCCCTATAATAACAATGGCACCTGTCCCCTATAATAACATTAGCTTCTTCTCCCTATAATAACACTGGCACCTGCCCCCAATACCTGCCCCTTTAATAAGAACAATAAAGGCGATGATAACAGAGAGAATGGTTAGGGGCTCCCGTCTCCCGCGGCGGCAGGTGCCTCTGGAATCCACTAGTCGAGGGGAGGGAAAAACACAGGAATCACTCACGGACTCTCAGCTCACAGCGATGCTTCTTGTTTGGGCCGGAAATCAGATCCGCCTGTTCACAAGGGAAACAGCAGCCACCGGGCCGGGACTATCATCTGTATCTTCTGTGAAACACTGAGCGCCATCTGCCGTGCACCGGTAGAGATAGAATGAATAGGAATTGGGGGGTGCGCCACCTGCTGGACAGGGAGGGGCATAGCAAGGGCAGGCTGAGTGAATTAGCTGAACTAGCCAATAAAGGATGATATAAAATGGATGCGAATTGGTTTGTGTGCGCCACCTGCTGGGAAGGGAGGGGAATAGCAAGGGCTGGCAGAGTGAATTAGCTGGGCTGGGCTGGCCAATAAAAGACGATTTCTATACAGTACTTTACCCTCGCCCTTCTCCCTGGTGGCAAAACTCCAGCCTGAAGGTGCAAATTACCCTATGGAGGCCTATGACTAAAATCCGTTGTCGTCTACCCGTTTGTCCTCTTAGCCGACGCCTGCAATTCTACTCTTTTCACTTTTGTCGATATATGACCAATAATGGGAGGAATCTTTCCCATTCATATACGAATTTAGGGGAAACTGATGAATGTATGTGGCAAACTGCTCCTTATGGATGTATTATAAGGAGGTGGCAGTGCCTCTATGCCAACCATATTAGATCTTTGCCTCTAGTCCCATGGCCCCTCCAGCCTTATTTTATTCCTGTGCTATAGGAACTTCCACAGGTAAAAGTACCTCCCCCTTTTCAATTGATTTTGGAAGTGCCCCTAATGTTTTACCTGGTTGTGGCTAGCAGGACTGCCATTAGAAATCATGACCCTGTACAAAAACATTTTCAGGGCCCCCAGTTTTCATGACTTTGGGTCTTTCCGCTGCTTCAGGACTTCAATTTTGGCTGTTTTTGTGACTTTGGGTCTTTTCGCTGCTTCAGGACTTCAACTTTGGCTGTGTTCATGACTTTGGGTCTTTCTGCTGCTTCAGGAGTCTCAGGACTTCAATATCGGCTGTTTTCATGATTTTGGGTCTTTCCATTGCTTCAGGACTTCAATTGCAGCTATTTTCGTAACTCTGGGTCTTTTCGCTGCTTCAGGACTTCAATTTCGGCTGTTTTCATGATTTTGGGTCTTTTCGCTGCTTCAGGACTTCAATTCCGTCTGTTTTCGTGACTTTGGGTCTTTCCGCTGCTTCAGGACTTTAATTCCGACTGTTTTTGTGACTTTGGGTCTTTCCGCTGCTTCAGGACTTCAATTCAGGTCTTTCCGCTGCTTTGGGACTTCAATTTTTGCTGTTTTTGTGACTTTGGGTCTTTCTGCTGCTTCAGGACTTCAATTTTGGATGTTCTCATGACTTTGGGTCTTTTCTCTGCTTCAGGACTTCAATTTCGTCAGTTTTCATGACTTTGGGTCTTTCCGCTGCTTCAGGACTTCAATTGTGGCTGTTTTCGTGACTTTGGGTCTTTCCACTCCCTTTCTGGGGTAGCAGGTCTGGGCCGGCGGGGGCCCATGAGGGCTAGGACCCACCTTCGGCCCAGTATGACACTGTGCTTATATTCCCACTGGCTCCCACCTCCTAGCGCATATATTGCCACTGGCTCCCACCCCCTAGTGCTTGTATGCCCACTGCCCACTGGCTTGTCCCCCTAGTATTTATATTAAAATACTGGGTACTCCCCTTAGTGCTTATATTTATTCACTAAAGCCTGCCCCAAAGCAAATCATTCATATTAATTTTTTGGGTCCCACCTCCTACAACTTATATTATTTACTGGATCCCACCCCTAGTGCTTATACTGTATTCCCACTGGCTCCTGCCCCCTAGCAATAATGTTTATGTACTGGCTCCTGCCCCCTAGCAATAATGTTTATTTACTGGGTCCAGCCCCCTAGTACTTATAAATATTTACTAGGCCCCATCCCCCAGTGCTTATTGTCATACTGGCTCCCAACCCCTAACGTTTATATTTATTTTCTGGGTCCCTTCCCCTTGTACTAATATTTCCATTTACTTGATCCCCCTCCCCCCTAGTTCTTATATTCCTGCTTGGTAGCTAAAATTATTGGATGTAGTCAAAACCAGTGCGGCCCACAGTCACGTGATTCAGAGGTCCATATCTTGTATCAGCCAGAAGTGGTAGCTAATTAGAACTGGGCTGTTCCATCATTAGGCAGAGGGCACCTCTCAGGAAAAGGAAGAATAGAACTGTACAGGTCATTGTGAGCTTCTGGGCAGGATATTCTGTTCCTGATCTGATGCTTCTGAGGAATATGAGGTTCATATTGGCCTCTTTCCTTATTCTTGTGATCCAGTCTGCAGGGGCGATCCTAGCCCCTCCGCTGCCTGAGGCAGCAGTTGCTGCCGCCCCCCTCCCCCATGCGATTAACTTTTTGCACCTGAGGGGGTCCAGGAGGGCATCAGAGGGGGCCAGTACGCTAGCGCAGAGAGCCTAACTGCGCTCTCTGTGCTAGAAGAGCCAAATTTCCGGTTTGAGAACTGGAAAATCGGCTCTTAAAGTACCAGGAGCGGTATTTTTGCTGCCCCTGGTGCCTAGTGGGGCGCTGCCGTCTGATGTGACAGCCTCAACTAGCCCACTTGGTTCTGGTTCCTTTCTCCTGTTGCTTGTTGCTCCCGTTCATCTTGCCCCAGTACTAAGCTATCAATACGGATAGAACATCCACGAGCAGCAGAGATCATTGAAGACACCAAGGAGAGACTGTTTTTAATGCTATGCTATTGCCAGAAATACATGAGTATTTTATTATAGAAAAAATGATTTCATAAAAGTTTTTTTACACTATTTTGGTGCTTCTGTTCCATTGCTTTTAATGGTGCTGCATTTTAGAAAAGATTCTAAAGACATACTTTGGGAATGTTTGTAAGTACCCACCTATTTTTCCACGCTGATTTAAAACGAAAAATGAACCACTTCCCAACTAAAATGCTATTGGCGCAAACTTTCGGGGACAAGCCCTTCCTCAGGTGAACCTGAGAAAGCGGTTGTCCCCGAAAGCTCGTGCCATTTTCTGCTGCAATAAATGATTTGAAGGCAAAGAGCTGAAATTGGTGTGCTTCATTTCCCTTTCCTAAGTAGTTATTTGGCTTGATAGTGGCCTGGGATTGGATGCACCCTGGAAAAGTAAATGGTGTGCCGAAGAACAAAATAATTAGTTTGCTACAGACCCACATAGGCAGGTAGCTTACTCTCCCCTCGAGGGTACTTCCTCACAATCCCACTGTTTCTTCTCTTTTTGCAACAAAATCAGCCTGGAGTCCAGTCATTTAGTCTCCAGAACCAGTTTGAATGAACCACTCATGGAAGTTGCAGCCAAGTTCTGCAGCTAACTGGAGCTGAGCTACCACTCAGTGTGCCAGACTTTCCCATACAGTGACATCATCATAATGCCAGGCCAAAAGTTCCATGTACAGTGACATCATTGCTATAACAGGCCTCAAGTTCCTCATACAGCATCATCATCAGAGAGAGTCAGCGACGCCCATTTGAAAGCTGCAAAAAGTCAAAAGAAAAAGGCAAATAACTATAAAACTATAAAAAAAATAATGAAAACCAATTGAAAAGTTGTTTAGAATTAGCAGTTCTATAACATAATAAAAGTTACCTAAAAGGAATACTGTCATGGGAAAACATGTTTTTTTTCAAAACGCATCAGTTAATAGTGATGCTCCAGCAGAATTCTGCACTGAAATCCATTTTTCAAAAGAGCCAACAGATTTTTTTTCTATTCAATTTTGAAATCTGACATGGGGCTAGACATATTGTCTGTTTCCCAGGTGCCCCCAGTCATGTGACTTGTGCTCTGATAAACTTCAGTCACTCTTTACTGCTGAACTGCAAGTTGGAGTGATATCATCCCCTCCCTTCAACCTCCCAGAGCAGCCTAACAAAAGAACAATGGGAAATTAACCAGATAACAGCTCCCTGGTAGATCTTAGAACAGTAAAAGCCAAGTCCCACTGAGACTGATTCAGTTACATTCAAGGAACAGTAACATTACATTTTTTCTATAAAATTTTTTTTGCCCTTAACGGAAAAAAACACCAGCGCACATTTAACGTTACATTCGCAAAGACTTTATTAAGAAATATCTTACTGATACTCCGCTTGGGCTCCTCTTCTGAAAAGGCGGCATGGCGACGATCCATCAGGTGGCGCTCAATTTCTCCTCCCTGCCTTCTATAGGAGAGGGAGGAGAAATCGAGTGCCGCCAGATGGATCGTCGCCATGTCGCCTTTTCAGAGGAGCGCAAGCGGAGTATCGGTAAGATATTTCTCAATAAAGTCTTTGTGAATGTAAAGTTAAATGTGTGCTGGTGTTTTTTTTTCCGTTAAGGGCAAACAAATTTTTTATAGAAAAAATGTCATGTTACTGTTCCATTAAGTATAGGAGAAATAACAGCCTGCCAGAAAGTAGTTCCATCCTAAAGTGCAGGCACAAATCACATGACTGGGGGAGCTGGGAAACAAACAATATGTCTAGCCCCTTGTCATATTTTAAAATTAAATATAAAAAAATCTGTTTGCTCTTTTGAGAAATGGATTTCAGCGCAGAAGTCTGCTGGAGTAGCGCTATTAACTTGTGCATTTTGAAAAAAACATGTTTTTTCCCTTTAAAGGTGATCCACCCCTTTAAGTGCAAATCAGGTGACGTAGCGCCCCCTCCCTCCCTGCTTTCCCCACCCCCGGCTGGAGCTGCAGCGCATCATGCAGAGTTCCGCAGGTAACATCGTCCGTTCGGGGAACTCTGTTTGGGGGAGAAAGGAGAAGCGGGTGTCGGTCGTGCCTGTGGGTCTGTGCGGTGGAGGGGTGGAATAGTTCACGAGCTGAGTGGGCGGGGGTGCAGCGTGGGCATGTGAGTGGGAGGGCTAGTGGAGTGGATGCGGATAGTGAGGGTTGTACCAATGTGTGTGTTGGGGGGGGGGGGTGTGCAGGTAAAATGGGGTTGGGGTATACGGCCAAATGAAAGGCTTGGATTATTTTGTGACAAATTTGGGGGATTTGCCTCACGAAGATTTATTCTGGGGGGAGCAGGGGGTAGCATAACTGAAAGCTGGGGAGGGTTAATTACAGCTTTTGAGGGTAGTGTTAGTCAGCTGGAACATTGCAGTGAAATGTTGGGGTAGGCAGTTTGTTTGGGGAAGGGGAGTGTATAGGGTTAAATGCTCTGCTCTTATGGAGGTGATTATAGAAGGTTTAAGAGGCAGTGGGTGGGGGTATAGATGGAGCTGGTGGGAAGCTGAGGGTGTATAGAAGAGCTAATCAAAAATAAGGGGGAGCTGACAGACTATTGGGGTATAGAAGAGCTAATTGAAAATAAGGGGGAGCTGACGGACTATTGATTACTGACATGCAGGTTATTACTCTGGCACCCATGGGCCTAGGAGTGCTGTTGATACTAGCGATGCACCGAATCCAGGATTTGGTTCGGGTTTTGGCCTTTTTCAGAAGGAATCGGCCGTATCCTTCTGCTCGGCCGAACCGAATCCTAATTTGCATATGCAAATTAGGGTCGGGGAGGGAAATCGCGTGACTTTTTGTCACAAAACAAAGAAGTAAAATTTTTTCCCCTTCCAACCCCTAATTTGCATATGCAAATTAGGATTCGGTCCCTTTTGCAAGGGATTCAGAGGTTCGACCGAATCCAAAATAGTGGATTCGGTGCATCCCTAGTTGATACAGCTGTGAGCGGAGATGAAAGAATTCAGTATAAAGGCACAAAGAAGAAGAGTTGTTTTTCCAGAGAGGGTTGAAGGTTTCTGCCGCCCCACTGTTAAAAAACAAAACAAAAAGAGTGGGCCCCATTATTATACTCCTTCACCCAGTAACACTTTCCAGTAACTAGGGGGTTATGGGACAGTTGGTTTGGGCTGTTCTGTATCTCGGCACTGTGACATATACTTAGTGACCTTTGGTTCAACCATAAAGTTATTGGTGACTGTTCCGATATGTGTAGTGCAATGATATCCCCCCCCCCATTGACTGTGGACTCTTCCCTACTTATCACCTCCTCATGAAGGTCACACAGCTGGCAGCTACCACTGTAACTAAGGGGAGGGTGGTTTGAGTAGACCTTGCTGATCTGTACCACAGTGGGTGGGGAGGGAGGGGGAGATATAGAGATTTTCTCTCAAGGGCAAAGTCTCCCCGGGAAGAATTTCTATTTGTGTGTGGGTTTTTTTTTCTTCTGCATATGGGAGCCTGTGTACCAGGCGGATGTGGTGCTGGATGTTTTTGGTACTGTTAACTGGTTCTATGCTGTCACAGGATATGGATCTAGGTTCTGCTCTCCAATCCAAGCCGAGGATACGAGAGAACTGATGTCTTTAGCAGCTTGTGGTCCCAGTTCAGCATCATCCTTGTTGCTATGGCAGCCATTATGTCAGAGTGATGGGCAGGGAGCCAGGGCTGTGTGTGTTGTACAGATGGGCTCCCCCTTGAACATTCTGTTCATCTCCTGTGCCCACAGTGTTCTTGGTGCTGGTGCCTAGCTCAACTGTGACCAAAGCTCTGACAGTGTCAGTGCAAGTCCCATGGGTGCAGTTGCAGAGGCAGATCAATGCTGGCTTGTCTCTCTTGCCCTAATGCTCTGGGAGGCAGGATTACATGATGTTGGCAGACATCTTTATATGCACACTCTATATATGCTCTGAACCCAGAGATCAACTCTATGCAATTACCTCCATGGTGCTGTGTGTGTATAAATACCATGGCTAGCAGGCAGTGTGTGCAATGCCGTGTATATAAATACTCCTGGCTAGCAGGCAGTGTGTGCAATGCTGTATACATAAATACCCCTGGCTAGCAGGCAGTGTGTGCAATGCAGTGTATATAAATACTTCTGGCTAGCAGGCAGTGTGTGCAATGCCGTGTATATAAATACCCCTGGCTAGCAGGCAGTGTGTACAGTGCCGTGTATATAAATACTCCTGGCTAGCAGGCAGTGTGTGCAGTGCCGTGTATATAAATACTCCTGGCTAGCAGGCAGTGTGTGCAATGCAGTGTATATAAATACTTCTGGCTAGCAGGCAGTGTGTGCAATGCAGTGTATATAAATACTTCTGGCTAGCAGGCAGTGTGTGCAATGCCGTGTATATAAATACCCCTGGCTAGCAGGCAGTGTGTGCAATGCCGTGTATATAAATACCCCTGGCTAGCAGGCAGTGTGTGCAATGCCGTGTATATAAGTACTCCTGGCTAGCAGGCAGTGTGTGCAATGCCGTGTATATAAATACCCCTGGCTAGCAGGCAGTGTGTGCAATGCCGTGTATATAAATACCCCTGGCTAGCAGGCAGTGTGTGCAATGCCGTGTATATAAATACCCCTGGCTAGCAGGCAGTGTGTGCAATGCTGTGTATATTAATACCCCTGGCTAGCAGGCAGTGTGTGCAATACTGTGTATATTAATACCCCTGGCTAACAGGCAGTGTGTGCAATACTGTGTATATAAATACCCCTGGCTAGCAGGCAGTGTGTGCAATGCCGTGTATATAAATACCCCTGGCTAGCAGGCAGTGTGTGCAATGCCGTGTATATAAATACCCCTGGCTAGCAGGCAGTGTGTGCAATGCCGTGTATATAAATACCCCTGGCTAGCAGGCAGTGTGTGCAATACTGTGTATATTAATACCCCTGGCTAACAGGCAGTGTGTGCAATACTGTGTATATAAATACCCCTGGCTAGCAGGCAGTGTGTGCAATGCCGTGTATATAAATACCCCTGGCTAGCAGGCAGTGTGTGCAATGCCGTGTATATAAATACCCCTGGCTAACAGGCAGTGTGTGCAATGCCGTGTATATAAATACCCCTGGCTAGCAGGCAGTGTGTGCAATACTGTGTATATTAATACCCCTGGCTAGCAGGCAGTGTGTGCAATACTGTGTATATTAATACCCCTGGCTAGCAGGCAGTGTGTACAATGCTGTGTATAATAAATACCCCTGGCTCACAGGCAGTGTGTGCAATGCCTGTATATAAATACCCCTGGCTAGCAGGCAGTGTGTACAATGCCGTGTATATAAATACCCCTGGCTAGCAGACAGTGTGTACAATGCTGTGTATATAAATACTCCTGGCTAACAGGCAGTGTGTGCAATCCCATATATTAATACTCCTGGCAAGCATGCCGTGTATATAAATACTCCTGGCTAAAAGGCAATGTGCGCTTTTACATTTCCTGTCTCTGTATTTCTGTAGGGGGAGCTCTGTGTCGCCCTCTGGTGCCCACATGCTGTAGTGCCCCCATGTCTGTGCCAGGAGGCGGAAGATCCTCAGCAGGATCCAGGAGGTAGCACCAACCGTTCTTCTGACATTTCTCTTTCTGTCTATCCCTGGAAGATGCTCCCAGTCACTTTTGCCTTTATGTTCCACAAGGAGGCCGTTTCTTCCCTAATTCTTCTTCACCTTTCTCACTTTCTCTGCCTGTCACTAGGTGGCGCTCATTGTCTGAATGAGTTTTTCTGGCATTGGGAGGTGCCCACTCTTGCTTTCTAAAGGCCTGACCTGTAGGGAGATTGTAGATGATTTTGTAGCAATACCATTACATCTCCAAATGGGAAGCCCTAGGTGGGTTAATCATTTTTGTGTCTCCCACAATCCCAGGCGCGCCTCTCCACCAGTAACCATGAGGGACACGTATGGGACTTCCTCTGTCAGCAGCAGCACCTCTGGTTCCTACAAAGGAAGTGACAGCAGCCCCTCCTCCAGGTAACCATACACCACTGTGCCCCTCAATCAGGTACTTCCATCCCACCCTCTCTGTCAAGTGCTCCACTTTCAAGTAACCAAAGTCACAAGTAAAAATCCCTATTAATTCCTCTCCGGGTGCATAGGTGACCATGCTTATGCTCTTCTTTTGAGTAATCCCACCTCCATGTGCTCCTCCTAGAGGTAACCTACACCCTCCCCACACACACACACACACACACCTAATCCCAAACTGTGGGCTCATCTTTGAGATTAGTTCTGCCCATGTGGCTGTTCTCCAAGTATCCCTTATCAAAACCCAGAGCTTAAATGAGCCTTTAGGCTGGGCCTTAGCTCATAACAAGATTACAGAAATATAGAAACATTGGGGTAACAGTCACCGTGCTATAGTTCCAGGGGTACCCAGGGCACAAATAAGCACTCACCCCAAATCTCCCCCTAACTGGCCTTCAGGCTGGCCCCCTTAGCTAATAACAAGGTTACAGATATATAGAAACATTGGGCTAAAAGTCACCCTGATATAGTTCCAGGGGTACCCAGGGCACTCACCCCAAATCTCCCCCTAAATGGCCTTCAGTCTGGGTCCCCTTAGCTTATAACAAGGTTACAGATATATAGAAACATTGGGGTACCAGTCACCCTGCTATAGTTCCATGGGTACCCGGGGCTTAAATGAGCACTCACCCCAAATCTCACTTTAATTGGCCTTCAGGATGGGCCCCCTTAGCTCATAACAAGGTTACAGATATATGATCTCTGTGTTGTTGTCTCATACCCCTCGTACTTTCTGCAGGCGCCAGAATAAGTACAGTCTTTGTAGTGAGAACCATGGAATTAAACCTCCTACTCCAGAGCAGTACCTGACCCCCCTACAGCAAAAGGAAGTGTACATCCGGCACCTGCGTGCAAGACTAAAGGACATGCAAGATGCTCTGCATGAGAGGTGAGTTTCATGATTCCTCATCATCCTCTGCCTAAATTTAACCCTATTCCTCTCCCCCTTTATTTCTCTCTTATCATATCTACCTCCTTTCTGCCTGGGCCCTCTCACTATTTCAGGGACACTGAGGTGGATGAGTTGAGGTCTCAGCTAAGCCGGATGCAGGAGGACTGGATAGAGGAGGAATGTCATCGGGTGGAGGCGCAACTTGCTCTAAAGACCGCTCAGCGGGAAATCCAGCAGCTGCGAGATGTCATGGAGAACGGGAGGGAGGGCCTGGGGGAGAACGACTCCGGGGTGCAGAAATACTTTGCAGACATGACACTGCAGAACCGCAAGTTGGAGACTCTACTGCAAAACATGGAACTGGCGCAAGATGGAACAGAGGGTGTTGGCTCCTCTGGGGAATCACCTGCCCGTTCCTTGACCCGCAGCTCCACCTACACAAAGCTGAGTGAGCCTCATGCAGAAGAGCACCACTCCCAGGACACTGGTGATAGTGGGTTTGCTGCCCCTGATGACAGCAGTGCAGTATCATCTGGTACTGAGTTTTGTCTCGGTGAGGGGCCCCTGTGTATTGAGGTTCACCCAGCCCCACTATGTGCAGAAGCAGCTGTCCAGGCCAGCAATGTTAGTGACTGTGGAGTACAGACAGATGTTGTGCCGGAGACCCCAGAGCCAGATAACATTTTCGAGAAGGTTTCTCTGTCTCATTTAGCTGGAAATTATATTACCCAGAAGCCCCTGGTACAGGAGGAAGTCACAGTGACCTCTGACTCCTCCTGTGTTGTGTTGGTCACGGATGGAATTCCTGGAGAGTCTGGAGCAGAGGAACACGAGTCACCCCCTCATAACTACTGGAGCCGTCACTTTGTAGTGGACTTACTGGCTGTACTGATCCCTGTGGTGCCCACTGTAGCTTGGTTGTGCCGTGCACCGAGACGCCAGGGGCAGCCGGTCTATAACATCAGCTCCCTGCTGCGTGGCTGCTGCTCGGTGGCTTTGCACTCCATTCGTAGGATTAGTTGCCGGCCAGTTAGTCCCCCCCCAAGCCAACCCTGATGGCTGCTAGCCATGGACACACAGCACTTTCTGGCAGGGTCCTGTAGGACATCTGTTGGGCACATTGGGGTGGGGGTCACTGGGAGTATGGGCAATATGCAAGCACCCGCCAAAGTCTCATGGGCACTTAGTCATCTTGAGTGGGCATATGCCTGGTCTAGACCAATGAATACAGCTGCATAGGTCAGTGATAATGGGACTAGAATTTAGCCCGCGTGGCACCGTGCCATCTGTATGTAACAAGATCACTGCCTTCTCTCATGAACTGGTGCACGTCACAGCTTACTTTCCTTCCGTGTGCACACGTGGAAGCCAATAAGGGAAAGCCATAAATTCTGCTGCTGCACGTGTGTGTGTTTGTGTGTGTGTAGCTTCAGTCAGTTGCGTATAACACTCCTGCCCCTGATACATGGGAAGCACCTGCTCTGGCTGCCCTGACTTTCCACCTATTTATTTCCCTTTTCCTGCAGGACCAGGCACCTTCCCATTATGGCTTCCAGAGTACTTGTGTGTGTGTGTACATTGGTGTTCCACAATCCAGGATTCTTTTCGTGGGTGTCTCCCTTATACTTCTTCTGAGTGTGAACAAACACTGTTGGCTTTCCACTCTTACACTGCTGAATGTGATTACCTACCCCTCCTGTCTTTTGGGGTGCACTCTCATTTCCGTTAGTGATCATCTTCCTAACATGTGAGTGAGTGCACAACCATGCTTGCCCTCATGCCCAAGAATAGGATCATTTAGTGCAGAGGTGTGAGTGACTGGTATCGCCTGGCATTGCAGGAACTTGTCACCGGGCCTCACTCTCTCCTCCATAGTATTCACCTGTCTACTGCGGCATGTTACTGAAATGCACTAGTATATGTGAGTAGGGTGTGTGGCAGCATGTTATTGGGATGCAATAGAGTGTGTGGGTAGAGGGTGTGCAAGTAGGCTGTGTGTGAATGGGTTGCAAGGCATGTTATTGGGATGCACTAGTGTGTGTGAGTAGGGGCATTGCATGGCGTGTTACTGGTATGCACGTGTGTGTGTAAGGAGGGAGTTTGTAAGTGCAGGGCATGAGCCCCTTTAATATTCAGACACTCTGTACCAGGTAATTGTGCCCTGTGTTAATACTACTTGTTCCATTAAGCCCTCCATTGCTGTGTGTGGGAGAGGTACATAGGGTGGGGGGCATAATCCTGTGAGACTGACAAAAATGACTGTGGTTCTGTCCATTTCCACTTGTCATGTTTTTAGTACTTACATGTTCATTTGCACTTTCCCTGGGTATTGCCTGCCCTGGAGGCTGGTGCACTGGTTGCTTGGCCGACAGACATATGTAACGTATGGGAGTATATGTATAGATCGATATAGGGAGACACTTAATCTATTTTTATTGATGTTGCTGCTTTGTGTCTGCTTCCTGCTGATTGTATTAAACTGGCCTGAGCCACATTACCCATGAGCCTTTCCTAGCCCTTTGCTGCCACCCCTGCTATTGGCACTTATTCCCAGGAGGGACAGGAATGGTTACAATGTAGGGTTCTCTCACCCAAATAAATGAGTTTTCTTGTATCTCAATGTAGTGCATTTTGGCGAAAACACTTATTTTACTCATGTCTCTGCTTTATTTCTGGCAAGCAACGTGTAAAAGAAACGGATCCGCACACACACCGATTAATGCAGTCGGGGAATATCCCCTTTTATTCAGCCACCAAACATCAACATTTCGGGGGGGAAACACCCACCCTTCATCAGGATCAGACTGCATTAATCGGTGTGTGTGCATTAATCGGTTTCTTTTACACATTGGTTGCTAAGGGACCCGGCCGGGTCAACGGAAGGAACGCACCACCAGCTTGCAGGATTGGTGAACTACAGGTGTGCGGTAGGAGAATTACATTGTTATTTCTGGCAAGAGCACAGCAGTTCGACCTTGCTTTATGGGAAAAAATAGCCACGCTCCGGATCAGAACTGGAGTCTCACAGGGTCAGTTACCCCTTGTCTGAAAGGCCAGTTTCCAGTTAGCACTGCTTCCTGGAGAAACCTGTGCTTGAGAAATCATTGGTGCTTTCTGTAGGCACAACCACAGTCAGTTCTATGAAATACATTTCTGCTTTATGGTGTTCATACATCAGAAACTGTAAGGGGCTTATTTTCAGCAGTGGCAGGCCCCCAGTACAGGGCCGTAATATCAAAACTATTTTACATTTAACATTACAGGCCTGAAACCTAGAGTGGTATGGCCTACAGTTGCCACCAGGGGGAGTGACAGAAATCCAGTTTTAGCAGGCAGCCAACGATTCCCATATGGCAGCAATAGAATGGAAGAAATGATTCCCAGAAGCTGTGATGGCCCCAAGGCACTTTCCCTCACGCTGGTAATCAATTCCATTGAGTCTATTGCTAAGTTTAGCAGAGCTTGTGCTCACTGCCGTCAGATTGTCAACATCACTAGTTGTTCAGGGGGTTGGGCTGGTACTTGTGCAACTTACTACACTGAAGGGACCTACTGGCTAAAGTCCCAACTTGTGGGCCAGTAAGTATAAAAAGTGGCTGTCTGGGGAAACTGGTTGGTTATGTAGGTTCAATGGTGGGAGCAGTTGCAGAAAAGTTACCATATATGCATGAAAGAATATCTTCCAAACTGGGCAGGCTCACATAGGCTCTATTCTTGGGTATATTGGCATCACAGATTTAGGCTAATTTATTCCTTATGACCTCCAGATCCCTAGACGCAAAGAGGGGTGCCCGCTGGGAGTGAATCTTTTGAGTTCTTGATATTATGATCAGATGTTAGTGGCACACAGTGCTCCCAAATTGTGACACCTAATTTGGACTTGCAGTCAATGAAAAAGCACAAAGGGCAGACAGAAAGTGATCCTGTTCAGCTTGGTAGGCTTTACAGGGTGTGTATTGGTAAGGCAGGGCTATGATAGTTATAGGTTCAGAATTACAAAGCATGATAATACAGGATATAAACTCTACAGTGTATGAGTATACACCATGTGTGGGTGGGTTGGGTTCCCTTTGCCATGGGAGGTTATGTTGAGACTCCTGCTACTCTTATTGTTTGTAAAGTAGAACAAAGCCCCTTGGTGGGAATAGGGCATAAATAAATGTGTATGGGGGAGTGTCCCACAGACCCTCATTATTGTGGGTGTTCTCCCACCCCCTCTTGATTTGACTGTTTCCCCCTGCACAATTGAGATTCAAGTGCATAAATACATCAGCACACAGGATCCTGCTTAATAAAACCAATACATCTTCCTTTAATGGTGCAATAATATACACTACATTATATGCAAACACACACACACAAATTACCAATAAGAAAATAATGTACACATGGAGATGATAGAAAACATAGTGGCTTGGGAAGGACCACCAGAGAGGAATTGTTCACTAAAATAGGAGCAATGGCTTCATCTAGGCTCCTTTTCCGAACTTTCTGAATCAAGGGTTCCAATTTAATTCCAAGCTTCTTCATTTCAAACCCTTGATGTTTCTTGTTGAAGCTCTTGGGGCCCATGTTGGTCAAATGTGGGCCCAAGGCAGTAACAGGGAGAGACTTGTCCATAGAAAGTGCAGAATCATGCTCTTTGGGCATATATTATTCTATACAGAATGGGGGCTCACACTTCAGGTACAGAGTGGGCCAATGAGTTTTTCAGGAGCCCAGAGGATAATCAGAAGAGGAACAAAATATGTGACTTTTATCTACATTATCCCAATTTTCCCTGCACCTTTGGCTCTCATTTACCCATAATCAGCAGTACTCAGTGTTTCCTCTTTTTTTCCCCTGCACCTTTGGATCTACTATAATATTCCTCATCATAAAAATCCAGCAGCTCATTCCTAGCTACTTTGCATATTGGAACTTGCTGCAAAGCCTGCCCCCTGCTGGAGATAGTTCCCATATCTCCTTGGCTTCCTTTGCTCATTTATTATTATCCACAATGTCTCAGTGTTATTATTATCATGTATTTATAGAGTGCCAACATTCAACAGTTAAATGAACCTGCCACACCCCACTACTACTGCCCCATACAAACTAATGGATTAAACTGTTTAAAGAGGAAATTCACTTTTCAAACACTTGTTTAAAGTTCAGTTGGTATTAGACACCAGAAATAAAGATGCTTTCGATTTATTACGTTTGACAGTTTTTCTAAAATTTAAAGGATGCATATTAGGTAAATTACAAAAATGTACCAGTGCCTTATAAAAGTCTTATAAATACAGAAGGAATTTAATTTAAGAAGTGAAGTTTTTGGTTACTTTATTGAAAATGTCAGCAAAAAACCCTATAAATTCCACCCATCTGTTCCAATTCCTGCTGCCTCCTTTGCCAGGCTGTGCAGGGCACTCAGCAAAGTGCACTGTAGGGTGGGAACCAATCAGCAGCTAGGCTAATCTGATAAGGAACTGAAGCCTGTCTTTGCTTGTGTAAATGCATGGCTGTTATTGGCTATTCACCTTCTACTGTGCTTCTAGCAGGGAACTTTAGGACATGCCCTTAAGCTGGCCATAGATGTTGAGATTTTTAAAAGATCAGATCGTGATCGTGAGACCACGATCTTCTCAGAACGATCGTACGAATTTACCATCACCTAAAAAGACCAATTTGCCAGGAAAGCAAAGGGGAGCTGCCTGCTTGGCCCTGCAAATATAGATAGATTGCATTGGGACCGACAAAGATTTTTTGACCTGGCTGATCAATTTCCTGACAGATGTCGGCCGAAAAATCACAAGATGTACGATCGTTCCATTCCCACTAACCGCACGATAATTTCGAAGGATTGGTCGGGCTTCCCTAAAATCGGTCGTTCGGCAAGAAGAATCGTCGTGTCTATGGGGAGCTTTACAGATCTATTGGGAACTCTAAAAAAGGGGTCATTTTAAAAGATAATATTAGCTATTAGCCCAAAGTAAAACCAGCACCATATATTATTCAATATTGCCTACTACATTAGGATGGGTTTTTAGTTATGCTACATGTCTCCTTTAAGTTTAAATTTTAATGTTCCTATTGTTGGGGGTCACAGTCTGGCAGATCAGTTATCCAAGGGGCAGACTCTCAAGTGTTACAATTTGCTACATTCGTTGATATATTTCTCAGCCTGGAGTGTCAGGAACTATTATACCAATTTACTGCCTTTAATTAGACACAGGCATTGTACTGAGAAATGTAAGAAATATACCAAATTAGAGCATTTGCAGAGAGTCGGTGACCCCCTCTCAGAGAATTATGATTAAAAAAAGAAAGTAACTGAAAAAAAGTCTTTATATCTGAAGAACTGTATGAGGGCAACTGTACAGAAAACATTACCCTTTCACTATTCCATTACCCTTGCACCATTCCCTACACAACATTAGCCAGCCCAAGCACTGCGTATCTATATAAATAAATGATGATGATGAGCCCAATGTCTTCCATATCATTGACTCTCACTCTTGCCAGTGGGTGTCACCCCATTACTCACTGGGAGTCAATTTAGAGAGTTGTTTTCTTACCTTTTCACCATGTGCTCATAGATTTTACTGGGCATCACTGTTACGGTACAACCACATGATGCCAAAATGTCTCCAACCTGATTAAGAGTGAAGGGGAGCAATAAGGTCGCTATCTGTGTGGGTGAAAGCCTCACACTACTCTTGACACTCTCTATACAAAGGTGAGATGCTTACACTACTCCTTACTACTACTCCTCATTGCTCTCTATACAAGGATGAGACCCTCACACTAGTCTCAACACCCTATACATGAGTAAGACTCTCACCCTACTCTCGTAACTCTCCTCATTACTCTATACAAGGATGAGACCCTCACACTAGTCTCAACACCCTATACACGAGTGAGACCCTCACACTACTCAGACACACTATACATAATTGTGTATCCTCGCATTATTCCTGGCACTTTCTACAGATGGGTGAGATCCTCACACTACTCTTGGATCTCTATACACAAGGGTGAGACTCTTACACTCTATACTCAAATGACACCCTTACACTATGCTGTATATGAATTGGTGGGTCCTCACATTACTGCTATAGACATGGGTCAATCCCTCACTTAGCTCCCAACACTCTATACACATGGCTGGCCTGAGCTACATTTGTGTTACCTTGAGTCCAATGACATTTTGACCATTGACCTCACAAAGGTAGTGATCGGTGAGCAGACCATTCCTGGCAGCAGATCCATCTTTTACTAGTGATGTGATCAGACCTTTCTTGTAAATGAATCCCACATGTCCTGTACTGTCTCTCTGCAGTGTGATAGTTCTTTGGAATAGGCTAAAAAGGGCTCTATGGGGGTCACACACAATCACAAAATCTGTACTACTGGGTACAAATATGGGTTAAGTTAAAAGGGCAGGGAAAGCAGTGCCTTTGGGGCAATATCTGAATGTCCGGTATTTTGGGGGGGGGGGGGTGACTCACCGGTCCCAAACTAATCCGGTCCTATGACCCTTTCTTCTGTACTTTGTGTGCACGCTCCGTGCTCCATCCGGCACAGCTGTCGCCATCAATTTGTAGAACTGGATCTCCAAACCACAAACCAACCAATGAGGCTGGAGAATTGGCTTGAACCAGTTGCACAAATATGCCCATGTGAGGGAGAATAATGGTGAAATCTGGGAAATACAGCAGTTATTCTTCCCCAAATGCTTTTATTCTGAGGATCACTTAACTTGTCTACAGCCTGTAGTCTGAGCCACACCTTCCCGTGCTGGTCTTTGCACAGAATCACCTCCTGGACTCCATTTTTAATCTCTGCACATCTCAGTCCAGTGTTGTTCCCTGTCACTGGTGCTACTAAGCCTTCACTCAGGGCCTGGGGGACTGAAATCTCCTATTAGTAAGAGGCATATACGGTACATCATAATACTGAGAGGCAGTGTGTTGGGGGGGCCTTGATTTCCAGGGGCACAAGAACACAAGATTGGATATTACATCACACACAGGCAATCCAAAGTTACTCGCAGATGTATTCGCTCTGTATAACTTGTTTTTGGCACCAAGATACTGGTTCTGCTGCTCTGATGATCTGATGAGTGGTGGGAGCAGTTAAAGGAGAAGGAAAGGTTAAAACTAAGTAAGCCTTATCAGAACGGTCCACCTAAATATACCAGTAAACACTCAAAGTAATGCTGCTCTGAGTCCTCTGTCAAAAGAAACACATAATTTATTTCCTTCTATTGTGTACTCATTGGCTTCTGTATCAGACTTCCTGCCTTCATCTTAAAACGCCTTGCCCCAGGCATGAGCATGCTCAGTTTGCTTCTCTCCCCCCCTGCCGTAATCTGAGCCCAGAGCTATGAGGGAGCAGGGAGAGACTCAGGCAGGAAGTGATGTCACACCAAGCTATTACTGCAGCTGCTATCCTAAACAAACAGAGAGCTTCTAGAGCTTTTTCTCAGGTATCGTAAAACATTCTACAGAATAAATATAGTATTCTAGCTTGCACTGTTGCAGCTAATCTATTGGCAATAAAATGCCTCCGTACCTTTCCTTCTCATTTAAAGGTTCACATTTAAATTGTAGAATGGCTTTCAGTTGGTCCTCATTATTTATTTTTTTATAGTTTTTAAATGTGTTTTCTTCTTCTGACACTTTCCAGCCTTCAGCCAGGAACTATTGCTCTGTAAGGCTACAATTGTATTGTTATTGTGACTTTTTATTCAGTCCCATTTCCTGGTTGCTAGGGTAAATAAGACCCTAGCAACCAGACAGCTGCTGAAAACAAAACTGAAGAGCTGCTGAACCTAAACCTAAATAATAAAAATGCAAAAATAAATAATGAAGACCAATTGCAAATTGCCTCAGAATATCAATGTCTACATTAATTTGAAGGTGAAACACCCCTTTAAGTAAATGACCTGTTGTATGTAAGCCAAAGGAGAACTGTACTTACACTGCTTCCTGCTGGCATCAGGGACATATTTAGCTGGATCTCCTCATCAGTCAGTGACAAACCCATTTAATTCTAGAGTTCAGACAGGTTGGGGTACAGACCTGCAGGAAGAGAGGGAAATGGATAAATGACTGGTGACATCTGCCCACTTTTTCCAATTTTTTTCTCTATGTTTTTTGCTATATGCATGTGGTTCTTGCAGTAACGTACTATAAATTAAGCTATTATTAACCTACTGTATATATTAACTTATATTTAAATGCCCAAAGATGCATCAGTGTCTAGTCTGTGAATTCAAAGTTCTTCCAGCAGGGGGTGCTATGCCCTGTTGTGACCATATGACCGTAGTTGTCAGACATTTTTTAGTCCAAGCAGGTCCAGACATTGACCAAGCTGTCCTTGCCTGATAACAAAAAAAAATCTATAAAAGAGATTAAATTCAAGCCTTTTCTTTTAATACCCTGAGAACACTTGATAAAGGAGGTCGTGCCTCCGAAACGTTGTGTTTGAGATCAGAATAAAAGCACTTTAATTTAAGCACGTTTGCAAATGTGGGTGCCATCCTATTTCTCTAACGTATGGATATTGGAACCCAGTCGAGCAGCAAGGTTTCTGGATAGAGCACCACAGCGATACGGCCTCAGTCTTTTGAACTATTGTAGATTACAGGCAGATTATGTCACACACAGGCAGAGTATGGCACACACAGGCAGAGTATATCACACACAGGCAGAGCACACACAGGGAGCATAGGGAAGGCAGAACAGAGCAGGAGACAGGAAAACCTATCAGGACCACTCTGATATGTTCTACATACAGTGACACAGTGCTGGTGCCTCATTAGCATTTAGTAAAAACGTGTGAAGAGGAGAACATTGTGGGCAGTTTCAGTCTGGGAGGGTCTCAGGTGTGAACAGTACAGGACTTTAGGGGTGTGAACAATAGAGGTGTCACAAGTGTGAACAATGCAGGGGGATCACAGGTGTGAACAAAATAGGAAATTTGTTCTTACCGCAATTTCTCTTTCCTTTGGATCCAAGCAGCAGCACAACTGAGAGATTTAATTCTGCCTTTAAAGATAGGACAGTTAGACACACCTCTAAATCATTAAGCTCCCCATAAAACCTCCCACTCTTTCCCCATTCGTCATTGTCATAAAAAGTAACACATAAGGTAATTCAAAACATTTATTGAACAGAGGGTGGGAATTATTGCTGCTGCTTGGATCCAAAGGAAAGAGAAATTACGGTAAGAACAAATTTCCTATTTCCTTTGCATCCTTCGCAGCAGCACAACTGAGATATAGAAAGTAATTCTACTATTCAGACAGGGAACTTTCAGACATCGCCGAGCGAAGAATCTTTCTGCCAAACTCTGCTTCCTTTGAAGCCCAGATGTCAAGCCTATAATGCTTTGAAAAAGTATGTAGGCTACTCCATGTTGCTGCTTTGCAAATTTGCTCAGCCGAAACCTGACTCCTTTCCCCCCATGATGTGGCCACCGCCCTGGTCGAATGTGCTTTAACGAAAAACGTAGTTGGAAGGCCTGCTGACTCATAGCATACATGTATAGCATCTCGAATCCATCTGGAAATCGTGAATTTTGAGGCTTTATTGCCTTTTGTTCGACCTGAAAAATTGATCAATAAATTTTCCGATTTCCTAAAGGAACTGACTCTCCTTAAATAACTTTCCAACGCCCTTGCCACATCCAGGGAATGAAGCTTTTTCTCTTCCTCATCTATAGGGTTTGGAAAAAAAGAAGGTAATATTATCTCTTCATTAATATTAGCACTTGTGGAAAAGATGGAACCGTTCTCAACACTCCTGTTTTCCAAAAAAAGAAGATAAGGCTCCTTTAATGAGAGAGCGCCCAACTCACTAACTCTCCTTGCGGAGGTAATCGCCAACAAAAAAGTCAACTTCATAGATAGCATCTTGATATCAGCTTCCTCAATAGGCTCAAATGGAGCATTACATAGCCCCTTTAGAACCACATTTAAATCCCAACTCGATATTGGCTCCTTAAAAGGAGGATGAATCTTACACAGGGCTCTTATAAAACGTATCACCAAGGGATTAGATCCAAAAGCAATCCCTGTGAAAGATGAGATCACTGAAACATGCGCTCTAATTGTTCCAGGTTTTAATCCCTTGTCAAAGCCTTGTTGCAGAAAATCCAATACTGTACAGAAGGAGTCCTGGGAGATGCCTTGCTCTCCTCACACCATCTGCTAAAAGTTTTCTGTATTCTTGCATATGCCTTATTTATTGAAGGTTTTCTAGACTGTAGCATGGTTTCAACCACCTGGTGAGAAAGACCATATTGTGTCAATAAGGGCCTGTCAAGTTCCATGCTGTTAGGTGTAACCTCTCTAAATCCTTGTACAGGTATTTGCCCTGAGATAGCAAGTCCTTGACCTTTGGGAGAACCCAAAATTCTCTGCGACTCATTTGCATGAGTAGGGAAAACCAAGCTCTCTTGGGCCAACAAGGAATTATTGCAATTACCTTTGCCTGATCCTATATTATCTTCCTAAGGACCTTGCCTATTATCGGAAAAGGAGGAAAAATGTAGGCCAGTTTGTAATCCCACGTCACTGACATTGCATCCAGCCTCTCTGGAGCATCCTGGACAAATAGAGAATGAAACCTGCGTAGTTTGGCATTCTTTTTCGATGCCATCAGATCTATCTGTGGAAGTCCAAACCTCCTTGTAACTTGCTGGAAAACTGAAAACTTTAGGGACCATTCCCCGGGTAGTATCATCTCCCTGCTGAGGCGATCCGCCCATACATTGTCCACTCCTTTTATGTGGACTGCCATTAACGTTGTTCTCTGCCCAGTAAAGCATCTTCAGGGACTCTCTCAGTAATAGAGGGGACCTGGTTCCCCCCTGCCGATTTATATAGGAGACGGCAGTAGCATTGTCCATCTGGACCTTTACAGATCTCCCCATAACAAACTTCTGAAAGCTCATTAATGCCAAATGTACTGCTTTCAACTCCCTGAAGTTTGAAGACAAAGTCCTCTCCATTATGGACCATCTCCCCTGGATCCAGTGATCTCCTAGATGGGCTCCCCATCCCTTGCTGGATGCATCTGTCGTTAGTATCAACCACTTCCTCTGAAGTAATGATTTGCCCTTTTTTAGAGCTACAGTCTGTAGCCACCATCTGAGCTGGGATCTGGTTTCCCTTGACAAAATCCATGATTCGTCCAGGGACCTGATCTTTCTGTCCCATTTCCTCAGAAGCTCTTGTTGTAATATCCTCATATGAAGACGGGCCCAAGGTACGGCTTCTATGACTGATGACATTAGTCCTAGAACCTTCATCACTGTTCTGGCAGAAACAGGTACTGGTTCTCTCAATCTCTTCACCTGATTTATAAATCTTATCTGCCTTTCCTGGGAAATGGTTAATGTCATCTCCTCTGAGTATATGATGAACCCCAAGAATTGCTTCTTTCTCTTTGGTTGTAACGATGACTTTTGGGTATTCACAACCCAACCTAGAAACTGAAGGAGATCTAGAACTCTGTCTAGATGTTTCTTCAACAGGCTCTCTGACACCACTCTGAGCCACCAATCGTCTAGATATGGTACTATGACGATACCTTCTGCTCTTATTACAGCCACTACAGATGCTACAATCTTTATGAACACCCAGGTTCACATGAGATGCCAAACGGCAGGGCTGTGAATTGTAGGTGCCAAACTTCCCCTAACATGCAAACTGCTATTCTCAAGTACTTCCTGTGCAGCTGAAAAATTTGTACATGTAAGTATGCGTCTTTTAAATCTATGGTAGCCATGTAATCCCCCTGATCTTGGAGGTTGATAACCGTCTTTATAGACTCCATCCGAAAATTCTTTTTATTTATAAAATATTTAGGTACCTTAGGTCTAAAACCATGCAAAACCTTCCATCTGCTTTTGGAACCAAAAAAACTGTGGAGTACACTCCTGAACCTATTTCTTGCATAGGCACTTTTTCCAAAACATTTCCTTGAACTAAATCCAATATTGCAACCTGTAAAGCTACCTGCTTTACTTGGTTCCTTGATTGAGGGGTTATAAGGAAGCGTGGAATGGCCATTTTCAAAAATTCTATCCTTAGGCCTTCCTGTATCACCAGAAGTACCCAAGGTTCTTGAACAACTTCTGCCCACTGTTCCGAAAAAAAGCGTAACCTTCCTCCTATCCCCCTTCCCATGGCGTCATGCCTCTGAGGATTTAAAGAGGTAGGAAGTTTTCCCTTTTGGTCTAAATTCTGGACCCTTTCTGACAGCTCTGAATTTACCTGCCCCTTCACTTTGGATTCTATTTCCACTTCTTTGACTATACCTAGGGGGAGATCTTTTTCTCCTACGAAAAAAAGATCTCTTCCAATTACCCTTTGGCTTTTGCTGTGGCAAGTTCATGCCCTTGTCATCTGATTTCTCCATAAGATCATCTAATTGTTTCCCAAAAAGATGACCGGGCTGAAACTCCAAATTACATAAATAATTTTTTGATGTGACATCTGCTTCCCAAGGCTTCAACCAAATGGCCCTTCTAGCTGTGGTAGAGAGCCCCATAATTCTCGCTGCCAACCTAAGGTTCTGAACTGAGGCATCGCATAAAAAATCTGTTGCCATCTTAATCTCCTGGAGGGATTTTAGAATTTCCTCTCTTGGGACTTTCCCTTCCACATCCTCTTCCAACTGCATGATCCATGCCCTGAGTGCTCTGGAGACTGATGTAGAAGCCACTGCAGGCTTACACTGTGCCGCTGCCCCTGAATAAATTCTCCTTAGAGACGTTTCTGCCTAGCCTCCGTGAGGCTTGAACCATCCTCCACAGGAATCACTGTTCTCTTGGAGAAACGGGCTACAACTACGTCAACTTTAGGAGGCGCCTCCCATTCGTCTGTTTCCCCCTGATCTACAGGATACAAGAGTTTAAACCTCTTATTTAAGACTGGGGCTTTTTCTGGGTTTTTCCATTCCATCTTCATCAGCTCCTTTATAAGTGGATGTACCGGGAAAGTCTTATTCTTTACACAGCCTTTTAGGTCCCCCTCTGAGTCCTTTGGCCGGGATTCTCCTTCAGAAACTTCAATTTCTGCTCTGACAGCCTTTATTAATTTTGCCACTTTTTCCGTCTGGAAAAGGGCCAATTACACCTCTTCCTCCGAAGAGGATGAACCGACTTCATCCAGTATGACTAGATCCCCTTCTAAACATCCCACACAGCGCCCCCTCTGGTAATTATCAGGAAGGGGTGCCTCATACTCTCTACAAACAATATGCTTGCTTTTCTGTGTCCTTTTTTTAGGCCCCTGGCTCTCCCCTGGGCTTGACATCTAAGTAGGTAAGCATAAACAAAAACCTTCTTTATTATTTTTTTTAATAAAATAAAATATACCTTTAAGCTCCTGGCAAAAAAACTTCTGGCAGTATCCCCTAGGAAAAAAATGCTCATCCGATTTGCAGTAGGAGGTTATTCTGCAGCAAATGCTATGCTTAAATAGGCATTTGAAATGGGTTGGCGCGAATTTCAGCGTCCTCAGCGCCATTACGCGCATACAGCGTAATTATGCCGCGTCTGACGTCACTGCGCCTATCGTAAATGCGCCTGCGTCTTTTTGCCTCGTTTTTTAAAACGCTAGACTGGAAAAAGAAAAACATCATGCGACTTTACAGGAAGATTTCCTACCTACGCAGGACCGGCTTCCTTCATGTGTTGCTCCTCCTGTCTGCAAAGAAAAACCTCATCAGACTCCTTGAGCCTGCAGGTATCTTCTTCCATTCTTCCCTAACTATCCTATCCTGTCCGGTAGGACAGAAAAAAACAATGACGAATGGGGACAGAGTGGGAGGTTTTATGGGGAGCTTAATGATTTGGAGGTGTGTCTAACTGTCCTATCTTTAAAGGCAGAATTAAATCTCTCAGTTGTGCTGCTGCGAAGGATGCAAAGGAAACATGGGATTTGTCTGAATTTAAAGTTTAAACAATGCAGGTCCAGTTAATCTCTGCAGTGATACCATTTAAATTTTACACATGGTAAACAAACACAGCAGGTAGGTGGGGGGCCACACAAGGGGGGTCGTGGGCCACATGCTACTTGGCTCTCCGGTGTCTCCCTGCTGCTGTGCTTAATGCAAAGTTCCCGGGGTTGCCAAATATGGGCTGTACTTGGCTATTGATAGCCCCTATGTGTACTGGCAGCCTACAGAAGGCTTTGGTTGGCAGAACACACAGTTTTTATGCAACAAAACTTGCCTCCAAGCCTGGAATTCAAAATGAAGCACCTGCTTTGAGGCCACTGGGAGCAACATCCAAGGGGTCGGAGAGCAACATGTTGCTCACGAGCCACTGGTTGGGGATCACTGCTCTAGCTAGTGTGAGGAGGTACATGTGGGTCATGATTCGTTTAAAATTCTTCCAAAATGCCATCATTGGCAAAGGAATTAAGAACTTTCCCTTATGATTCTGTGCTAAACATTAAATCCACCCCTGTGTATGGGCAGGAGGCTACAGACAGATTACTGGATTTAAAGAATAAGTAAACTTTAAAACTAAGTGAATGTAAAATGGATGGTGCTATTCTATGATTTTTGCAATGCACATTCATTATTATTATTATTATATTTTTTTTAATTCCAAGATATTGGAATGATGGTCAGTTTCTAACCAGTCTGACCATTAAGTACTCAAGGAAGTTGTCAGGAAAATCTAATTTTATTTTTTCACCTGATTACTGAAACAGCAATTATCTTCTACGAGGTTTTACAGTTAAAGGAATAACATTTTACACTTGGAGGTGCCTAAAGTTAGGCACGCCTAAGTGATTACTTTTACTTACCTGACACCCCGAGCCGGTGCTTCTATCAGCAGAAACCTGCACCGGGCCAAGGTTCTTCTAGCGAGCACTACAGAGCAATCCTCTTGCTGCTTCTTTGGGATCTTCTCGCGGCTGCGCATGAGAAATAGAGCAAAAAGCCAAACTTTAGCGAATATTTCATTCTACTGCACATGCATCTCCCCCGGGAAATTTGAAAACCGAAGAAGCCGGAAGAGGATCGCTTGCCAGTCCATCTAAAAAAAACGGTCTGTTTTTTATTGGACCTTTAAAATCTTCAACTTAATGCAGTTACCTACAAGTTACCTAGCTCCTTTCAGATATATCCAGTATTTCTGCACTCCCAATTTCTCATGAAAATTCTCCAAACTCAGTTATTTTCCTTGATCATAAGGACCTTACGGTTAACTGTGGACTCCAGAGCAGAAGGAGACCAGTTCAGTATTGATTTGGCCCAGAGGATTCTCAGGGTCCTGCTGTGAATGTTCAAGCCCACAGACTTCTGAGGACCTTCAGTTAATACATCCACATAAATCTGTTCACGTTCACATATAGAGGCCATGCATAAGGAGTGGGCAATGTCAGGCCTTTCTCTGTTGTATTGGTTGGAACTGTGAAGTTGCCACCGTATGTGTTATAACACTAGTTCGACAAAGACGCACCAATTAAAATAGTTCTGTAAACAGGTTGCTGCTCAGACATAGCCTTGGTTTTACTATTGAGCCTTTTCTTCAGGTCCCCGGCAGCACCACAAGAGAGATGGCCCCTCCTCCTAGGACAGGAAACAAGAACAAAACACCCCCCCCCTTTCTGCTATCCCCTGTGTTCTTGTTTCCTGTCCTCCGAGGACCAGGTGAGTATTAGGGGTCCAGCAGGATTCCTAGGGGGCTAAGCAACCATGTCTTTACCACTCACCCCTAGCTGTGGGTTCCTGGTGCGTTCCCCTCCCTCCGTTTATCCTCCTGCCAGCGTGTGGGAGAGGAGTCAGTCTGTGACTGTTGGAGGGGTTCGTGCGGCAGAAGGGAGGTCTGTGTCGCCTGTATCTCCTCCTTCTGAGCCGCAGGTTGCTTCCCTCCCTCCGTCGGTTCTTCCGGCAAGTGCTGGTGTATGCGGCGGGGGTATTAGTTTTGTGCGCGTCCTTGCGCTGTGTGCGCTTCCGGGTTGCGGTAGGTCACGTGACCATCCGGCGGCAGGTTTAAAAAAAAAAATAAAAATTTTTTTTCTTTTTCTCTTTCTTGCTGGAGTGGCTCCCTGCATTGCAGCTACTGTGTTTAGGTGCTGTGTTCTGGTAAGGAACTTTACTTCTACTGTTTGTGTGTTGCTTAGGGGTTATTATATAGTGTTTGTTTTTTCCTTGTAGCCATGTCCTCCCGCTCTGAAGGTAGAGACCAAGAAAGGGAAAGATCCAAGAGATGTGCTTTATGCAAATTAAGACTTCCTCCGGACTTTCCGAAGAGGATTTGTCAAGATTGTTTGAAGGAAAATTTTCAGCAAGATGTGCCCGAGGCTATGTCAGAGTTCATGTCATGGTTTAAAGTTAATATGCAGCAGACCCTTGAGACTTTTAAGGTTAATGCTCAAGCTCAGCCTCAAGCAAGTACTTCGGGGGCCAGCCAGGTGGAGGCGGCAGATGTACATGAAGTATTTGTGGATTCGTCTGATGAGGACATCAGAGAGGATGCTTATGTATTTTCAGTAGAGAATATTGATCATCTCGTAAAAGCTGTTAGATCCTCGATGGATTTGAAAGATGAAGATAAGCCACGCTCTAAGCAGGATATGATGTTTCTAGGTCGTAAAAAGTCGCCCAGAGTTTTTCCGGTGCATGAGGTGATTTCAAGTATAATTTCTAAGGAGTGGTCGAAGCCTGAAAAGAAATTAGTACTGCCTAGGAAATTGAAAGCTTTATTTCCATTTGACGAAAAGGTAGCGGCAGCTTGGGATCTTCCGCCTAAGGTCGATGTAGAAGTCGCCAGATTCGCAAAAAAGATGACTATTCCTGTGGAAGATGGAGCCAGTTTTAGGGACCCGATGGATCGGAAGGTGGATGCTGCTCTCAAGAAACTCTTCGAATCCTTTGCAGCAGCGTTTAGACCTGGGGTAGCTACAGCTTGTGTCATTAGGTCTATTAGACTTTGGCTTAGTCAGCTAGATCAAGATATGGAGGATAGAGTCTCCCGAGAAGATATGAAGTCTTCGTTGGAGATTATCAAGCTTGCTGCAGATTATTTGTGCGATGCTTCGGTGGAGACCATTAGAATGGCAGCTAGGTCTTCTGCTCTGGCTGTAGCAGGCAGGCGTGCGCTATGGCTAAAACATTGGGCAGCAGACCTGGCATCGAAGAATAAGCTTTGCGCCATGCCCTTTGAGGGTCCTTTTCTTTTTGGTAAAGAGTTGGAGGCTCTGGTTGCTAAGTTAGGTGAGACGAAGAAGTTGTTACCTCAGGACAAACGTTTTTTTCCACAGAAAATTTTTTTTCATCCATCAGACCAATTCAAAGGATCTAGAAATAAGAAGAAGCCTTTTTTTCGTCCCACCCGTGGTAGGTCAGGTAAACCTCACTCAAAAGGAAACAGGTCAGAAGAATCTCGCAAGACGGATCAGTTTTGACGCCAACTTGTCCAGACCAGTAGGGGGAAGGCTTCGTTATTTTTTTCACGGGTGGACCAGGATCACCAGCGATCCTTGGGTTCTAAGTATTATCCGGGAAGGGTACAGGCTCGAGCTAGCCTCTCGCCCAAGACCTCGTTTTCTTTGTACAAGAGTTCCCAGAGAGTTTGTGAAAAGAACATGTCTCCTCAAGGGAATTCAAGAATTTCTGCAATCCCGTGTTTTGGTTCCTGTTCCTCGAGACGAAAGGAGTTTATTCTTCAGTTTTTTTGGTCCCCAAACGGTCAGGCAAGTTTCGAATGATTATCAATTTAATTTATCTAAATACCTTCATGAAGAAAATTCATTTCAGGATGGAAGGTGTCAGGTCAGCAGTCTCAATTCTGAAAGAGGGGGATTTCATGGCGACGAACGACCTTCAAGACGCCTACCTCCACATCCCGATTTGGGAGGGACATCAGCAATTCCTGAGAATTGCTATCAAAGATCAGCACAAGTTAAGTCATTATCAGTTTGCAGCCCTGCCATTCGTCCTGTCTTCATCTCCTCGCATTTTCACCAAGGTTTTGGTGGTGGTAGTAGCTTTTCTGAGAACCCAGAACATTCCTATTGTGCCTTACCTGGACGACTGGCTATTGAAGGCGCCTTCCAAAGATCTACTTCTCAGCCATCTGCAAAGAACGATTTCTTGCCTAGAGACCTTGGGTTGGAAGATCAATTACCCGAAATCGGATCTCATTCCTTCTCAGAGGAAACAGTTCTTGGGAGTCCTGTTGGATTCGGAACAGTGTCGTACCTACCTTCCTCAGCAGAGGAAGGTCAGCCTGTGCAGTTCCTTGACGAGTCTCTCTCAGCGAAGAGTAGTCTCGATCAGGCAGGCCATGTCAGCTTTGGGAGCAATGACGGCGACTATAGAAGCAGTGCCGTGGGCCAGACTGCACATGAGGCTTTTCAGAGAACAATTTTGAGACGTTGGGATGGCACAGAGAGCACTCTGGACAATCCTATAAAGCTACCTCCTCATGTGAGACACTCGCTCAGTTGGTGGAAAGGTCTGAACTTGTCCAAAGGAGTTCCTTGGGTCATTCAGCAGTGGCTCATTCTCACCACCGATGCCAGCAGGCAAGGGTGGGGAGCGACTCTAGAGCAAAATGTCTGGCAGGGCATGTGGTCTCTGCAGGAGGCGTCTCTCTCTTCCAATCACCGGGAGCTCCTGGCTGTTTGGAGAGCACTCAAAGTGTCGGCACATCTGACAAGAGGTCAGGCGATAAAAGTCAGAACAGACAACACCACAGTAGTGGCTTATCTGAACAGACAAGGTGGGACCCGCAGCCAAAGTCTTCTGGAATTGACTCTGAAAATTCTTTGCTGGGCAGAAGTTCATCTGCAGACCCTGCAGGCGATTTATATAAAGGGTTCGGACAACATCAGAGCGGATTTCCTAAGCCGCAGGCAAGTTGTGCCGGGGGAGTGGTCTCTCAGTCCATCAGTGTTTCAACGTCTTGTTCACCGGTGGGGTCGTCCGACCATAGACCTTATGGCCACAAGGGAAAATGCCAAGCTTAACAAATTTTATTCCCAGTATTTTCAGGACAGACCGACAGCGATAGATGCCATGCTCCAGTGCTGGAGAGGCAGTCTGGATTACATCTTTCCTCCACTTCCGATGATAACCAGGGTTCTGAGGAAGATCAGGCTAGACAGAGCCAGAGTCATTTTAGTGGTTCCATATTGGCCCAGGAGAGCATGGTTCTCTCTCCTGTTGGAAATGGCGGAGGAAGATCCACTAATTTTGGGTTCCAGCAGAACTCTGCTTCACCAGGGGCCAGTGTACCATCCGGACCCCAGCAGACTAGCTCTATCAGCTTGGATCCTGAATGGCAGTCGTTAATCCAACAAGGATTATCCTCAGAAGTTATCGCTGTTATGGTTCACAGCAGGAAAGCAGGAACTAATAAAATTTATTCTAAAGTTTGGAAGAAGTTTTCTTTCTGGTGCGGAGATCATTCTATTGATCCACATGAGGCTTCGGTTCCCCAGATTCTACAGTTCCTTTCAGATGATTTTCGATTAGGGTTGAAACCAGCTACGCTCAGAGTTCAGGTGGTGGCCTTGGGGGCAGTGAAAGGTGTTTCACTAGGTGAAAATCACCTCGTTAAGCAGTTTATTAAAGCAACAGGCAGATTGAAACCAACCGTCAGAGATATCTGTCCGCCATGGGATCTGAACCTTCTATTGTCGGTTCTATCTGAGGATCCTTTTGAACCATTATCATCAATTCACATTAAGTTTCTGACCTTAAAGACTGTAATCTTAGTAGCCCTTACTTCGGCCAGAAGAGTGGGCGAAATACAGAGTCTTTCCATTGAAGAACCTTATCTTCAGATTTTTCCGGATAGAGTTGTAATGAGGCTTCCACCCACCTTTGTTCCTAAAGTGGCTTCGACTTTTCATTTGTCTCAGGAGATTGTTCTTCCTTCATTTTATCCACATCCAGTGGGAAGTAAAGAATGCAAACTTCATAAACTAGATGTCAGACGCTGTTTGGTGTTCTTTTTGTTTAGATCGGCACAATACAGAAAATCTAATAACCTTTTCATTAATTTTGCAGGCCCTTCAAAGGGGCTAGCAGCTTCGAAACCAACGATTTCAAGATGGCTTAAGCAGGTTATTAGTATGGCTTATGAGTTAAGAAGTCTGTCTCCTCCTGCCAGAATTAAACCACATTCTACAAGAGCAGTAGCTACAACGTGGGCGCAGAGAGCGGAGGCATCGGCAGAACAAATTTGTAAAGCTGCGACGTGGACCTCGATGCATACATTTTCTAAGCATTACAAGCTGGACATTTTTTCTTCAAGGGAGGCTGCTTTTGGCCAGAAAGTATTACAAGCGGCTTCTGTTCCCTCCCCTTGATCTTTGCAAAATCTCTTGTGGTGCTGCCGGGGACCTGAAGAAAGATTGAATTTCTTACCTGTAAATTGTCTTTTCTTCAGGTCCCCTCAGGCAGCACCATTATCCCTCCCCTTAATTAAAATTTCTGTTAAGCAGCCTGGTGTCTCTTGTTCTTGTAAACTAACACAGGGGATAGCAGGAAGGGGGGGGGTGTTTTGTTCTTGTTTCCTGTCCTAGGAGGAGGGGCCATCTCTCTTGTGGTGCTGCCTGAGGGGACCTGAAGAAAAGACAATTTACAGGTAAGAAATTCAATCTTCTGTTGTATCCAGAATCTGCTCTTTGTCTTTCTGACCTTAGATTACTTCTTGACCTATCTGAAAAACTTCCCCTTTGGTACCCTGTGCAGACACTGTGCTATTCTAGTTTGACCACTGCAAGTACCAGCCCTGACCCTCAGCTTGCATGACCTTTCACTATTATTTTTAATATATTGATTAATATAATTACTCTTACTATGGCTCTAATGAAGCCATTGGAAATCATCTTATTTAAATACTTTAAGGCATCATTTTGGTCCCTCCCTTTTGGTACCATGTTCAGTGCAGATAACGCAACACATTAAAATATAAAGACATTTTTCACTTTAGGTACTTTATCTTGTGCTATTCAGATATTATATATGGTGAGAGAGAGGGTGTTCTTATAGTTGGCATTGGCTGTCACATCTGTTTCGATGTTTTGTTAATTACATACCAGGCAGGAGGGTATGGTTAGCATGTGAGTATATGTAAAGTTACTGTGTGGAGCAGTTGGCTGCACACAGTAGGATAGCCAACACATATTTGCTGTTTAATCCACACACTGATACTATCATTAAAGTTCAACTGTTTATGTTCCACAGTGGAAAACAATACTGAGAGAGCGGTGACCATCTTGGATGCCTTTGTGTGCGGCAGAAAGAATTCCATGAAAACAGAATGAAAGTCACAAGGGGGAGTTAACAGTAAGGCTTAAAGGAGAACTAAAGCCTAATTAAAGAAGTAGCTAGAAATGTTGTACATTATGTTTTGGGCTTCTGTACCAGCCCAAGGCAACCAAAGCCCTTTAGCAGTAAAGATCCGTGCCTCCAAAGATGCCCCAGTAGCTCCCCATCTTCTTTTTTGCTGATTCACTGCACATGGTCTGTGCTGCTGTCACTTACTGAGCTTAGGGACCCTCACAATATACAGTGCAGATAGCATAGAAATGTCACAATATAAGGCTGATTAGTAATTAATACAGATAATTACTACATGGCAGCACAGAAACCAGTGCAATTAGCATCAGAATTTAATAACCAGCCCTGTAGCGTCATTTTATATTACAGGCCAAACTCATTTTCTGCTGGAAAATCTGTGATGACCCCTAAGATTCACTTCTCAACAGCTGCTCAGAGCCCACTGAGCATGTGAATGTCACAGACACTTTCCAAGATGGTGACCCCCTGTGACAAGTTTGAAGTCTTGGATCATTGCGGCTATTGACAAGCTGACACTTTAGGCTGGTGCAATAAGTTCATTATATAAAATATGGCATTTTTAGCCTTGTTCATTTTTAGGGTTTAGTTCTCCTTTTAGAAACAACCACTGTTTAATTGCCTAACGGGGTGCAAATATTGCAGGATTGGGGAGCCCCCATTTAGAGGCACCTTTATTACAGTATGTATATAATGCCTGTCTAATTATCATCTTCATAAGACAGATAGCCAGCAAACTTCTATCTGTATACAATGGACAGCAAAGCAAATAATCTAGGAGACTAGGACTAGAGAAAAGCAGTTTATTATAGAGGCCAATATGTGTGGGGGGTGGCGCCGTGCTGCCTACACAGTGGGGTCCTGCCACAAAGAAGGAGAAGAGGAGACAACTGCACCCCATAATATGGATCGGTAAGAAAAAACATTTACCCACAGCACCCCTAGCAGTGCACAGCCAGCCTACCCTGAAAGAGTTAACAGCAAACTTTCCATTGGGCCCCTGCCAGACTGGCACCATCACAAATAGGGTCACGTCCCCTCAGAAAGGCGGTCAAGTAACAGCATTAATTCCAACTGGCCATAGGGCTGATGCATCACTGGCTGTGAGTGGTCAGTGCTCTGGTCCGGAAATTGACCCACCCCCAAAAAATGCATCCAATGTATTTGAGCCTGAAAACACTGCAGCCCCAAAGGAAGGGGACGATGTGGGCAAGGAACAGACTAGCAAGAGGCAGAGTGTGGGGAAAAAGGGGCACAGGGGAGGGAGGTCAGGCTGTGTCCAGTCTGTGTCCTGCACTCTCTGCCCTGGTAACTGTCTCGGCAGGAACCTCAGCACCTAAAAAAAAAAAAAAAAAAACGGGGTGGGGGAAAGAAAGTGGTTAGTGGAACTGACAAATAGTGATCAAACAGAAGGACAGAGACAGTGGAGAACCGAAAATGGAAAGAGAGAGAGAAGGAGGGGTGAAAAGAGAAAGGAAAGAACAGAGACGTGGACAGGGAGAGAGATGTGGGGGATAGAGAGCAAGACAGCAAATGGTAAGCGAGAGAAAAACATGAGGGGCAAGTGACATGAGATTTTCAGGGGAGAGAAACCAGCAGCACAAAAAGAAACCATTACAATGAAGTCAGAGTAACTGGGCACCCACCTACCCACTTTGAGAGCTGCTCACTCCAGCTTCAGTAGCTCCACATCAAAAGTCAGGGTGGAGTTGGGGGGGATAATGCCAGGGTGTCCTGTCGCCCCGTATGCATAGTCAGGAGAGCAGACGAGCCGCGCCCTCTGCCCCACACTCATCTGTCAGGGCAACGACACACATTAATGACTGGATCTGCCACGTACCCACATAACCCACAGCTTCAAGCCCACCACACAGAGGGGAAGGCAGCAAGATGTGTATCAGAGAGTTGGGGTAAGAAATATAACTAGGCTGTGGGATTCCATTATTAGGGCGTCAGGGCTACACATATAAATTCACTGGGAGCCCAAATGTCAGAGTAAATTATGGGAATCGCACTGATCTGATGAAAGTTACAGGGCAGTGCCAACTTACCTGCGCCACACCCTCCTCCCAGCCGCGGATCACTTCATTTCGCCCAATTATGAACTTGAAAGGCTTGTTCCTATCCCGTGATGAATCAAACTTCTTCCCGTTGTCCAACGACCCTGTGGGAGAATATGAGGGTAAAACAGATCTGTACTGCTACCCATTGAACTCTCTAGCAACCCTGGGTGTAATACGAGGGTTAATATTCCTGAACTGCCATCCTTTGCACCCTCCAGCAAAGCAGTGTGTGTATTTTAAATAGTAGGGATGCACCCAATCTGTCATTTGCGGAAGGATTCGGCCGAATCCTTCTGCCCGGCTGAACAGAATCTGAATTTGCATATGCAAATTAGGGGTGGGGGAGGGAAATTGTGTGACTTTTTGTCACAAAACAAGGAAATAAAAAATGTTTTCCCTTTCCAACCCCTAATTTGCATATGCTAATTAGGATTTGGTTCGGTATTCAGCCGAATCTTTATCAAAGGATTCGGCCGAATCCAAAATAGAGGATTCGGTTCATCCCTATTAAATAGGGATGCACTGAATCCAGTATTTTGGATTCGGCCGACCCCCGAATCCTTCGGCTGAATACCGAACTGAATCCTAATTTGCATATACAAATTAGGGATGGGAAGGGGAAAACATTTTTTACTCCCTTGCCTTGTGACAAAAAAAGTCACGCGGTTTCCCTCCCCTACCTTAATTTGCATATGCAAATTAGGATTCTGATTCAGTTGAGCAGAAGGATTCGGCCGAATCCGAACCCTGCTGAAAAAGGCTGAATCCTGGATTCAGTGGATCCCTAGTGTTAAGTGTTTGTGGAGGAAAGAGGAGGGTAAATAGGTTCAAACTGTCACATCTTGCACCATGCTAGGTTAAAGGGGTTGTTCACCTTTAAACTAACTGTTAGTATGACGTAGAGAGGGATATTCTGAGACCATTTGCAATTGGTTTCCATTCTTTATTATTTGTGGATCTCTGGTCATTTAATTTTTTTTTATTCAGCAGTAAACCAGTTTCTGCACTCTGGTAACTAGGGTCCAAATTCCCCTAGCAACCATGCATTGAGTTGAATAAGAGACTGAAATATGAATAGGAGAGGCCTGAATAGAAAGAGTAGTAATACAAAGTAACAATACATTTGTAGCCTTACAGGGCATTTGTTTTTTAGACAGGGGTCAGTGACCCCTCTCATTTGAAACCTGTAGTGTCAGAAGTTGAAAGGCAAATAATTAAAAAAAAACAAAAAAACTATACACAATAAATAATGAAGACCAATTGAAAGGTTGCTTAGAATTGGCCATTTTATTACTTTCTAAAAGTTAACAAAGTTGAACCTCCGCTTTAAGAGATACGAACTGCAACTCTCTTTCACTTTATGCATTTCAAAGAAGGGTCAACGCCCACAGCTCCACCCCCAGTGTGAGAGAAAGGCTCGGGTCTCTGCAACGGGGTAAAGCGATTTCCTACTCGGATTCTTCCCGAGCCGCTTAACAATGATATCATTAGGGCTTATCAGTATCTACAGAAGCAGAGGAGCCACCAGAGAATGACAGGGCAGCTCGTGAATGTAGATTATCGAGAGTTTAACAATAAAGGGGCGGGGTTTGGCTCAGACAGTAAGAGAAAGGGAAGTGGACGGTTCCACCAACAGCCTGGAAAATAGGGGGGAGGGGCAGATACACATTGTTAGCGCTGTACCCACACAGCGGAGCAGTAAATGCGAAGCTACCAACACTTACCCACGTAATGCACGACCGCAGTCTGGCCCTTCTTGGGAAACGTGCGCCCTGTCGATCAGAGAAAACAATTATATACAGGGATCTTATTCACATCCCAAACCTGTGTCCCCCTTAAACGCACCTTTCTCCTACCCTCCCTTAAGGCTTACGCCCTAAGACCCCAAACCCGCCATGTTCCCTTTATTCCCAGCCCATACCGTCCCCCTCGGTGATAGTTTCCAATGTCACTCCCATCCCGTCTCGTCCCGTTAGTGTAACGCAAACAGCAGCCGCCGTAACACAATCTGCGCACGCAAAGCGCCCTGACGTCACCAACTTTGTAGGCTACTTTGATTGGCTGTAGAATACGTTACGTCATACGCGCCCACCTTTGTATTTGCTATAAAAACGGACGCTTGCCCAGCGCCCATGTTACGTAAGGACACGCCCTGCTGCGTAGAGGGTGGGGTTACTGGGTGCAATAGGCGTAGTGCTGCCCTAGGAGTGGTCTATGAAAGGGTAACAATGGGCGAGTTCTGCATTTCTCCACATACTAAAATGCTCAGTATCAATGTCCTTTAAATAATAGGGACGTCTGGCTGTATGTGTCCCTTTTATTGGCAGTATAACCGCCAAGCATACATTTCTATGGTATCCTCAGGCAGGTCTGGGAGTTAAAATAGGCCCTGGCGTTCCAAGTACACAGAGGCCTTAACAGCCTCCAACCAGCCCATTAAACAGTAACTTTCTATGGCATCATACAGCAGCCCCTCTGGCATTTGCCAGAACCCACATATTGCCAGTCCAGCCAGAAACGTAACTAGAGGGGGGCGGGCCCTGGTGCGTGATGCGCAGCCGGGCCCCCGCCCCCTCTGTACGAGATTTTCTGCCCGAATTTTAGTGGCGCACGGGCTGCTGGGGGTGCAGGCCCTGGCCCGCTCGCACCCCCTGCTCCCCCAGTAGTTCCGCCACTGAGTCCAGCCCTGTCCTCAGGATGCAGGGAAGTCACTCTGTGCGAGTGTTTTAGGGAGAGTTGCACCCAGGGTTTTTAGGGGTCTCTGCATACCTCCCAACTGTCCCGTTTTCATAGGGACAGTCTCGCTTTTGACAGCTCAACCCGCAGTCCCACGTTTCTACTGAAAAGTCCTGGCTTTCTCTGAACAGCCATAAAGAGAAACAAAGTTTCTAACTTAATTGTCTTTTGGCAGAGAGCCCAAGAACAGTCACCAAGTGCAACTAACATACTTTGTAACAATTTTGAGATAAGCAAATAAGTAATTGTAACAATTTAGGTAAGGAGGTCCCTTGGGAAAAGTTAGGCTCACAGCTTAAAAGGCAATTCACCTTCATTAGCAAAACTAATAACTGAAAAAAAAAACCCACAGAAATATGTTCAAGCTTTCATAACCTGCCAAATTTTGTAAAATGAAGATGGTAATTAGGGGGTGTGGCCACAAAAATGAGCGTGGCAAATTATTTTGTCCCTCTTTTTGTTTCCAAAATGTTGGGAGATATGGTCTCTGTAACCATGGTTTTGGGGATCTATGTGCCCAGTGCCATGAAAATGGATAAGAAGCAAGCCGAGCACTGGAGTAACTACTTGGCATTTTATCATTTGTAGTTGGGGGTTGCTGTGCCCAGGGTTTCTAGAAATTTTTGAAGGATAATAAGTGTGCTAACATATGTACAGGGGCACAATAAAAGCCCTAGTATCAAGTCTCCATAATGCAGGTATAGAAATATTTTATGCATTCCAAAAACACTCATGTTTTAGAACATGATTTAAAACGTATATAAACGGCCTAACGTGTTTTTTGTGCCACTTGCTTCAGGAGAGTCTGTGTCCAGGTTTTCTGGGGTCTGTGTGTCCAATTTTATGGGTGGCTATGCCCAGAGTTTTTGGGGAGCCTGTGCCCAGGGTTTCAGGGGAGAATGTGCCCGGGTTTTCAAGGGTTTCTGTGTTCCCAAAGTTTTGAGGGAATCCAGGTTTTGGGTGTTTCTGTGCCCAGGGGTCTCTATGCCCAGGTTTTCAGTGGTCTCTGTGGCCAGGATGTTAAAGGAAAACTATACCCCCCCCCCAAACAATGTAGGTCTCTTTAAAAAGATATTGCATAAAACAGCTCATATGTAAAAAGTTTGGGCCCACAGTTACCCAGAGTCCAATGAGAAAAGCCTCTCCAGTTTATACCACTGGAATGGAGCTGGAGCTCTACCCCCCCCCCACCTGTTATATTGTGTAAGGTTTCCCACCTGATGCCCCACTCCCTCCTTAACCCTCACAATAAGACAAATGTTATATTGAGTAAAGCCCCACCAGATGGCCTGGGGTACAACTGGAGGGGCAGCTACTGGGCTAAACCCAGATGCAGGAGAATGCACGAGAGACTGGCGCAATCATGCTGACATATAAATTATACCCCAATGATTAATGTGCACTGAGTGGCCTGAAAACCTGACGGGCCATTGTCACTGGACTTTTACACACTCATGTGGGCACCGAATCTTCATTACCTTTGCCTTGTTTTAAACGGGTGTATTCTGCTATTATGCCACTAAGTGATGCTCTGGGACTGCAATGAATGTACATCACAGGGCTGCCCAGCTCTTAGTGTTCTTATGGCAATTAGCTGAGCTCTGACCTATTAGAGCAGTGATCCGCAACCCGTGGCTTGTGAGAAACATATTGCTCACAGTGGCCTCAAAGCAGGTGCTTATTTTTCAATTCCTTTGCATTAGAAAGTGTACTGTCAAACAGAGACTCTTGAGTCCTGCGAGGCCACATAGAAACTACGAAACAGCCACAGTTGCCCCTGCAACTATTTTCATGCTGGTGTTGCTCCCCAACTATTTCAATTTGAATGTGGCTCACGCGTAAAAGAAGGTTGGGGACTCCTGTATTAGGGCTTTTTGTGTATTAGGATGGGCAGCAGCCAAACACTTACCATTTAAAAGGGGGAGCAGGCACGTCAAGATACCACCAATGATCTTGGATGAAAGAAGATTTCACCATCAGCATATGTAGGTGAGTCAGGTTGCAGGTGCTAATGCACACACCCATGGGCTACACCTACAACACTGATCATAATGGCAGCCAAATAGCTACTGAGTGAGGCACTAACCAGATGTGCTGATGCTTTCCCATATCCTTTCTACTCCTTGTGGGTAACTGGCACTCCAGGACTTTAAACTGATATGGGAGGGTGAGATCTATTATGGTTGGGGAACTGTTACAGCTCATTGGAAGTGACAATTCCTTCTTCATTTCGGGGCTTGCCAACCACACGGCTGTTAATATGGCAATGAACTGCAACTGGCACAGCCGCACAATAACCCACTACACACCCCACAAGTACTGGCACAACCAACATCATAACCCACTTCCCACACCCAAAGCAATGGCACAACTGGCACTCAACACACGTTTCCTTTTTTTATTTCATAGTTAAGTCTAACTTATTACAAATTCTGCAGAACAGGTCTGGAGAGGGGAGCAGTCCACCCAAAGCATTGAGAGCCCAGGGCTACAATACAGAATGACTCCAAGTCACCAGTGGGAGGGGGAGGGTAGAGGTGTGCAACCTGCAGGAGGAGGGGAAAGTAGGAGGCAGAGGGAAGATCATATTAATCGCTGCACAATGACGGCATTCAAGAGATTTGCATCCTTCAGGGTCAGATCCTCATCATTAAGATCTTTGTTGGGGAAAGTAGTCATAAGCACAAAGTTGCTAAGTGCCATGGCGGGGCGGGTATTCACTATGAACAGACGGATGTCCCGGATCCTGCGTAGAAGAAAGAGTATGGTGGGTGCTCCATTCACACTGCTAGTGATTCACACACACAATAAATCTGTCTCCTTGTCTTGTAGAACTATGTAGAATTATAAACTCCCCACTGAACTACCCACAGAACAATGTACCCCCCCAATGTACCACACACAATAATGTACCCCCTATTATAAATAATAATGAGAAGTACCAGAGGGGTTCTGTGATCATATAAAGGCACAAGTTATACAGGGAACGCTATGATTTACTCATGTATTTTAGGAGATTAAATAACCCCTGCTGTAAATTATAAGGCCATTTAAAGGCAAAAGACTGATTACTAGGAATAATGTCATTTACAATAAGGGACATATTAGTCCCTATATGAAGACTGCTTGGAATAAGGATTCAATGCTATAGAGATGGGATTACGCAATGACTAACAGACAGATTTTTTCTAGTCGGCCCTCCTGTCAGTGCATACGTTTGGGTTTTTTTCTTCATTCACCTCTGGAGGCAGGACAGAAAAACTGAACACTCCTGGTCCCTCCCTCTGGTTACATCAGCTGGTTCCTCTCAGTTCTTTGTCCTGCCTCGGAGAAGGACATTCTTAGTTTTCTTCCTTTATCTCTTTTAGTTTTTCCTTACTATATTATCACTACAAATCTTCAAGGAATTGGCAGAGCAACAGGACACGAAGAGCTGTCTCTCCTACCAACCGTAATGCTGCTATAGTGACTCACAGTAATGGAACATGCTGGACACACAGGGCACGCAGAGCTGGCCGCTTGTGATCCATATTAGTGATATGCGGGCTGACCCGATACCCGCGGGTCGGCTGGATTCGGGCCGACCTCGCACTCTCCTTTCTGGGTTTTCCTTACCTGGAAAGGAGCGTGCGAGGTCGGCCCGAACCCGCCTGTCCCACAGGTAAATGTCGATTTCCGGGTTGAGTTTTTATAGACGCGCGCCTCTCACCCTGCCCCTTTTGTGATGTCATCGGCGGGGTGGGTCTATAAAAGAGACCCGGAAGTTGGGCTCGGGCGGGAGGTTGTGGGTCGGGAAAAGCCTGACCCGCACATCACTAATCTACACGCAGCAATGGCTAGAGTAAAGCTGTTACAGGGCAGGCACACAGACACAAAGAGCTGTCATAACTGTGCCAGAGTGCGAAGGGGGATACACTCTAATGGCTTACTAGACACATAGAGCTGTCCACAGAATAACAGGTATAACCACTAAGGCACGGTGTCAGTATCAACCGACCAGGCACAGAGCGCATTTTGATTGGTAGGAGCACCAAGGCAGGATCGCCTATCATGCTCCTTTCCTATTACTTACATGTAGGCGCAGGTAACGGGACCTACATTGTGCGCCAAGACTTTCACGTCGCATATAGGTTGTGCCAACGTCATATCATAGCGAAGCAAGCACAATGCAGTTCTCCCGTGTCAACAGGGGTTCGTTCCTATCCTATCTCTTCACAGCAGAGCAGACACAGAAGTGATAGACACAGACATTTATCCCTTATAAGGCAGAGCAAATGAGGTAAACAAACACTGACGACGCTGACTGCGAGACCTCCGAGAGGCCTTTGCCTTCAGCAAAGAAGGCAAAAAGAAAAAAAACAGATAAATTGCCATAATGTAAAAAATGCAAAGACTCTCTACGGAAGTCTGAGAGATATTACTGTTCAGACTGTAAGACTACCTCAGACACACAGGCTGCGCAGGAAGCACCAGTACAATCCCCACAAATAAATCCAGGACAATGTCCTGAGGATCCCACACCAATATCTTACACCCCATCCATTATAGATTTACCACTATGGCTTCCTAAACCAACTGTGGCAGGGGGATCACCATCCATGCCTTGGGACCAAAACCCTCCAGTCCAAACAGCTGCCCAAGATAAAGAAAATTTTGGGGATTTTTTACAGTGGATTATGAACACTGTTCAACCACCTCAGACAAAAGTGGCGCGTAATATTTAGAAACATTGACACTAGCTTCTTCCTCTAAATCCGAGGAGGGTCTGGCTTCAGACACCGAAGATGAGGATATCCTCAACCCTAATTCTGATCTCTCTGATAACAAATAACAGACTCAGAGTCTGAGGATGAGAAATCAACATTCTCGAGCCCTGAGGTGTCTAAGAGATTACTCAGGGAAATGATGCAAACTCTTGATATAAAAGATGAGACTACACCTCTCTCAAAAGCTGATAAACTACTAGGGGTACAAAAGAAATCCAAGTTAGCGTTCCCAATATTTAACTATTACACAAGCAATTGAGGCTGAGTGGAATCAACCAGAGAGACGCATTGCCTTACCTCAAGAGATTTTTCAAAATATATCCAGTCCCTGATGAACACCAAAAAAAGTGGTAAAAAAGGCTCTCGAGGTGGATTCGGTGGTTGACCGCCTATCTCGCCAAACAGCTCTACCGGCTGAGGAGGCTTCCTTCAAGGACCCTCTGGACCGGTGTATGGAGTCAATCCTAAAAAGGTCCTACACTCAAGCAGCAATACATAGACCTGCAGTAGCTTCAGCAGGTCTCGCCCGTACAGCCTGATATTGGGCACAAGGACTAGCCAAGCAAAACCAATTAAACTGCACTTACTTTCTCGGCCCAATTTCTTTAAGGGTGCAAGTTCACAAGCCAGTTCACAATGGCTCCTTTCACAGTAGTACTGTATATATCCAATAACAGCACTCCAAATTTTTCAATAAAACCACCTTTAATATTTGCAAATATTTGCATGGCAGTACAGCAACATTGTGCAACGTTTCGAGTGACACTCCACTCTTTATATCCCGACAAAAACTACAAGCAGAGGCAGATAGGTTATCTACCACACTGTCATCCCTAGCAGAGGCAGCTATAGAAATTGTCAGGATGGCAGCCTTATGGTTAAGACACTGGACAGGCGATACTGCATCAAAGTTAAGATTACTGTTTTAAGATTAACAGGCGGGTCCCATTTTGGACCAGATCTGAAACAAATCATATCGGAGGTCACTGGGGAAAAAGCACATTTCTACCCACGTGCAAGAGGTCTAGGCTTGACACCACAAATAGATACCCAACGAGGAGGGGATGGTCCTCAAACAATAGATCCTTTCGCTCCAGCTTTAAAGATTCCCCAACCGACCAAAATACCAGGCGGGGCAGACCCACCTGGCAACAACAGGCAATAGCAAAAAAACTGCGAAGACGAGCTCAGTCTGACTCTACTCCACAGTCCAGACTACCAAGGGTAGAAGGCAGACTTCAGAAATTTCTGGGAACCTGGCAAACACACGTGACAGACACTTGGGTACTGACGATCTTGGGTCAGGGCTACAGAATTCCCTTTTCATCCTTTCCAAGGTTTCTTCCATCCTCCACGACTCCTCACAAGGAGATCTTATTACAGCGAGCAGTAGACACTCTGCTCGCAACAGGAGTGGTGGAGCAGGTTCCAGTATCCCAACAATACAGAGGTTTCTATTCAAATCTCTTTCTGGTGAAGAAAAAGACTGGTTCAGACCATTTCTCAGCTGGAAACCTTTAAGCCCAAAAGTGCTAAACCAAAAATTCAAGATGGAGTCCATCAGATCAGTGATTGCGGCCATGGAACCAGAAATTTACATGACCTCAATGGATCTTCAGGACACCTAACTACACATACCCATCCGCCCATGTTCTTGAGTATTTCTCAGGTTTGCCATCAACAACTGTCACTATAAATTTACAACACTACCCTTTGGACTTTGTACTGCGCCATGCGTCTTCACCAAAGTGCTGACCCCACTACAAGCATCCCAAGACACCAATACGTGCCTACAGGTGTTAACACAACACGGTTGGTTGATCAACCATCAAGAGCTCACTTACACCAAGCCAGACCATACAATTCCTGGGTCTCCAATTCAATTCACACACCCAGAGAGTCTACCTTCCAGAAGACAAAATCAACAAGATAGTATCCACAACCCAGTCCTTTCTCTCAGCAATGAAGCTCTCTGCGGGGGACTGTCTGCATCTTTTAGGTCTAATGGTTGCTGCCCTGGAGGCCATACCAGTAACCAGAATTCCCACTTGGGCAGAGCACACATCCCCAGCATCTCCGCAGTCTTCATCCCGGGGGTACAAAACTGGGAAGCGGATTATCTAAGCAGAACAATAGTGGATCAGGGAGAGTGGTCGTTCAATACCAAGGTATTTCAACAATGGGTGCACAGATGGGGGACACCAGAAATCGACATGCTAGCTTTCACGCACAACAAAAAACTCCCACTCTACTGCGCCAGAACAAAGGACCCAGGTGGTGCAACATTTGTAGATGCCCTAATCACCCTGTGGTGGTGTACACCTTCCCTCCACTAGCCATTCTACCCAGGATTATCAGAAAGATAAAATTTACCAACACAACAACAATCCTCATAGCACCAGATTAGCCAAACCGGGTGTGATATACAGACTTTATTCAGCTGTCCATTGCCAGACCCTGGCGCTTACCACCCAGATCCAACCTAGACACGCAAGGGCCCATCAGACATCCAAATCTGAGCATGCTCCTTTTGACGGCATGGCTATTGAAACCACATGGTGGTCAAAATTGGGGTTCTCTAAGAGCACCATAGATATCCTGCTTCAATCTCGCAAACAGTCCACCACTAGGGCATACCACAGGGTTAGCAAAACCTCTTAGCTGGTGTGAAAATCGGCATATCCATTGGGATGATAGTTCCACAAACTCTGTGGTAGAATTCCTCACAGACGGCTTTCAAGAGGGATTAGCCCTCAGTACTCCAAAGACTCAAATTTCTGTTTTAACCGCACTGACACACAAAAGGTGGGCCGATGACACCACGGTCTAGAATCCTGCAGCGGGTTACCCGCAAAAACCTGAAGTTTCGGGAGCGGGTATAGTTGTGGATCGTCGGTTCTCCGGGTTTGCTGGTGTTCTCAATAGCGAGTTTTACTCCTTTTTTTCCGATCACGCCTGAAAAAGCTACACTCTCATACAGAGCACCACGGCTCACGTTCCACCAGGACAAGGTGGTACTTAGAACCGGACCGGGATTTCTCCCTAAAGTGGTGTCAGAATCTCATATGAACCAAGACATTGTTTTACCCTACTTCTGCCCAAAACCGGCAAACGAGGGAGAAAAATTACTCCATAAACTGGATGTGGTACGTGCTCTCCATATATTATACGGTCTGCAGCATATCAGCACTCAGACAGCCTGTTTATCTCATATGCCACAGCTTTCAAGGGAAGGGCGTTGTCTTAACGAACCATAACAAGATGGGTTGTTGAAACGATCAATACTGCTTATGATTACAAAAAGACACCCAGACCATTTACAGTAGGGCTCACTCAACCAGGGCACAGAGCACATCCAAGGTCATACTGCAACAGCAGAACAGATCTGCCAAGCAGATAACTAGATATCACCAAACACCTTTGTTAAGTTGAGTTGTTGAGTTGTTAAGTTGAACGCTTTTGCATTTCAACCGGCCTCGTTTGGCAGAAAAGTTTTACAAGCAGATAACAAAATAACCAAATAACAAGCTAAATCAGACTCTGTTACCCACCAAGCAACAGCTTTTGGACGTCCCCAAATGTCTGCACTGACAGGAGGGCCGACTTGAGAAAAAGGAATTTTGACTTACCGGAAAATCATTTTCTAGTAGGCCCAAACTGTTAGTGCAGTAAGTCCCACCCAGGCTGATGGGAAATGGGACATCTTTGTCGCTATCTACTCTACCTATTGTCTCTTGGCCTTCCTTCTTTCTGCAGTTTCCACAGACTGAGATTTCCAATAGAACGAAGAGAAGGTGGAGCCAGCTGGGAGGGAGGGAGGGACCAAGAATGTTCAGTTTTTCTGTCCTGCCTCCAGAGGTGAATTTAAAAAAAACCCAAATGTCTGCACTTCCGGTAAGTCCAAAACCCTTTATTCTACAATAAATGATCACTGGAATCCTTAGTTTTGCCCTAGTGGAGGAACAAGGGGAGGAGGGAATAACAAGTTCATTATAAATTGTTCCTATAACATTAAGGCTTTGCTCCTCTTATAATTTTGGGGATACAGAAGCCAAGGACCCCACAGCCCAATAGACAGAAGTAATCAGTGGTCGATACACTGATTTCAGGCAATACCTGTGGCCGTGATTAAACTTCTGAACTAGTCGCCCACCGTCTGCCAGTCGAATCTGGATGCTGGTGACCGGCTCATAATCATTGAGGACAACACAAGAGCTGGCACTGGCCTCATTCTGTGTCTGCTGCCTTGAGGAAGCTGTGCTTGGAACATGTGGTGCCGTGCTGGGAAGAAACCAACCAGTGGGTCAGTGACAAAACATGGCAACCTACAAGACCATATGCCATTAGGCTTCCTCACCTGCCTAACTTTTGTCCCTCTCCTGTGAATGCTTTGAAGCTGACTTTGGGTTTTACATAGTCTTCATCCCGATGATCTTCCATATCCAGATTCACTTGTCCACCTTGAGCCAATCGCCGCAGCTCTGCCGGGATTTCCCTGTTCACAGAGGGAAAGATAAACTGTGCACACAGTACTTACCAGCCTTATGTGGTGGGCCAACAATGACAGGGAACAGACCCAGGCAAGTATCCCTACCCCATATATTAGTATGGCTCTTACCCTCGGCGTATTGCCTCCAGGAACTGCGCATTTCCTGGATCCTGATAACTGCGGATCTCTCCATCATCTAGACTAAAGCCATTCTTCCAAAGCTTCAGCACCACGTGCACCTGCAAAATGAATCAGCCACACTATAACCCCCTCACAACCTCAGAAAGGGATTAGCCCTCACTATAGGTCTCAAGAAGATCCTGCCCAGCAGTCTCAGACATGAAAGATACAAGGATATCTCCTGCTATAATGTGTCTTGATCTCTACTCAATCATTAACTGGGTCTGGCTCTAGTCAACTCTCCACCCAGCCAACTGGTCACTCAACCATTCACTCCTCTGCCTTAGCACAGTAAAATCCCGCACAACTGGTCTGGCTCTAGTCAACTCTCCTCCCAGCTGACTGTTCACCCAGCAATTCATTTCAATGTGTTCCCAGCTGTCTGCCCACTTATTCATTCCACTGCCTGCCCAGCCACCAAACACCTGACTGTCCAGCAATGGATTTATTCAGGTAGCTCACCAATGTTATACTGGTGTTTTGAGGTTGCATGTGGCCCTCTTTGTTCTACTTTAAACCCCTGTGACTTCCCTGTCCATTTGGAGCCACAAAATGACAGCATTTAGCAGATGTGTAATGAACTGTAATTTACACATGGAGATACTGAGAAATAATCAGTTAGGCCACGGAAGCTCCACCCACAAGCAATACTTACATCCTGAGCAGAATTTTGCCTGCGACTTCCAGCTACATAAGCCGACTCCTCCTCTGGTGCTGCTCCCAAACGGTACCCACCCCCACCAAAGACCTGCATGGAAGAGAAGCTGAATTAGGCTGGATCAAGAGCCACAATCTACACCAGCTGTAAATTCTCTCATCCCATCCCAGATAGTGAGTCAGGGGGCAAACTTGATGGGACCGGATATGGCACCTACAGATAAAATGGATATAGGACTAAAACCCTGCTGGCTCCATCCCATCCCCATAAAAACTAAATGGCCAGTAGGTTACATCTGGCAAACATCCCACCAGCTCTCACTTAACCAGTGATGTAGGGACCCCAAAATCTGGGGGCTTATTCCAAAAGCCATGGTCACAAAAGCTGAACTATTAGCTCGATGTGAATTTGGATTTTCAAAATGCACTTTACGGTGTTAAGTGGAAAGCAAATCAAAAGCAGCCACATCCCATAACAATCGGTTCTGTTTAAATGGAGTCTATAAATTTTATCATGAACCAATCGCAAAGGCTCTCTGTGTGGAGGATAATTCCCCCTTTTAATTTAATCACTAAATCTCCCCTCCCTCTCAGTTCTGAACAACAAACAAGTACCAGACTCTCTGCTCACCATAGGTTTGCTGCTCTCTCCAGGACTTAAGGCAGTTCGGTCCACAGCTACTGCCCCATGCTCCTTGGCTCCTTTAAATAAATCTTCCACTAATTCATTAGGGTTCTTCTTTCTTGGGGGTCCAACAATCTGTTGGCCACTCCTCTCCGAGCCCCCTGCATAAAACCTGCAAAGTGAGAAATTAAAATGTTAGAGAGAAGCAGAACTCTATGCCTCATAATGCAGTCTTATGGTTCCACTACCACCTTTTCCTGCTTGTGCCTTCCCCCTCCTTACATTTTGCCAGTGCTGAACCCATCTTCAGGCTAAACAGCAACCAGAACCCCTCTGTGATTATTCCCCTACAGTCCTACACTATCACAAGGTCATATTCCACTGGTGATTGTTCCCGTTAACACACACACACACAAGGCCACGAATCACTAGTGATTTACCCTGTACATCACAAGGCTGTGTTCCACAGGTATTTGCTTACATTATCACAAGACCACATTCCACTAGAGATTATTGACCTACACAACAAGGAAACCATGATCCACTGGTAATTATTCCCCCTGCACCAGTGATCCCCAATCAGTGGCTCATTAGTAACCAAGCCCTTTGATGTTGCTCCCATTAGCAGGTGCTCATTTTAAAATTTCTGACCTGAAGGCAAGTTTTGGAGACATAAAGACACAAGTATTGCCAAACAGACCCATCTGTAGTCTGCCAGTCCACATAGGGGCTGACAAATAACCAGTTACAGCCCTTACTGTAGAGTCCTGCAGCGGGTCGGGTACCCACAAAAACCTGCGCTACCCTGCAGGTAGGAGTTCTGGGTGCGGCAGTTCTGCAGGTCGGGCCGCGGGTCTTCTCATTAGAGATTTTTTACTCCTTTTCTCTGATCATGCCTATTTCCGATGATGTCACTTCCGGTTTACAACAGCACTTCCTGATTCTTGATGGTCAATGTGTCCTGGTTGCGGATAAGGTACTTGCGGGTCGGGTAGCGGGTAAGAATGCCGGTTGCGGATATCAGTTTGCTGCTACGGGTTCCAAAAAATGGACCCGCGCAGGACTCTACCTTACTGGCCATCCCTAGGAACGATTTCTTGTTTGTGTTGCTCCCCAACTATTTTTTTATATTTAAATGTGACTCACTTTTAATAAAGGTTGAAGACCCTTGCCCTACACAAACTATCACAAAACCATGTTCCAGTGGTGACTATTCTTCTACACAACACAAGGCCATGTTGCACTTGTAATTATTCCCCTACACCAGGGGTCCCCAACTTTTTTTTTTACCTGTGAACCACATTCAAATGTAAAAAGAGTTGGGGAGCTACACAAGCATAAAAAAAGTCCCTGGGGCTGCCAAAAAAGGGCTGTGATTGGCTATGTGGTATCACTACGTGGATTGAAAACCTACAGGAGACTCTGTTTGGCCATAAATCAGAGTTTTATGCAACCAAAACTTGCCTCCAAACCAAGTATTGAAAAATGAGCATCTGCTTTGATGCCACTCAGAGCAACATAAAAGGAGTTGATGAGCAACATGTTGCTGGCGAGCCACTGGTTGGGAACCACTGTCCTACACTATTACAAGGCCATGTTCCATTGGTGATTATTCCCCATACACTATCACAAGGCAATGTTCCGCTGGTATACCCAAATTGAACTGACCTTTGGCCTTCCTCTTCCTCCTCCTCTTCCTCCTGTGCATGAACCAGATCCCTGAAGGAGGTCACCCTGTGATCACTAAGAAAAAGTAGGTTAGTGCTGTGAGAGTGGCCCCATTGACAGGGCCTCATAGACTTGCTCAGAAAAGTACTTACCTAGGCCCAGAGCCATGAGACACAGAGCCAGGGGGTGGCTGTGGTAGTGTTACAATATCGTCATCCCCTCCATCCTCATAGAAACTTGCTAGAGCCAACTGTATGGAGAAAGTGACAAATAAACTGTGAGTACTCCAATGATGAGGATACTGGGAATATCCAAGTCTCATTATAATCACTGACTGGCGGAATGGGGTCATCTGCTAGGGTGCCTGAACAGAACTGTACATACGGAGTTGTGGCAGCAGCACTCGCATGTGTGGATAGGCCTTTCACTGAACATATGAACATATACAGGAGTAAATGGGTGCTGGGTCAAAAAGAAGCACTCCCAGAGAATTAGAAGTTGGGTCCCACAGAGGAACTCCCTGAGAATGGGCAGCTGAGTCTCACAGAGGAACTCCCTGAGAATGGGCAGCTGGGTCCCACAGAGGAACTCCCTGAGAATGGGCAGCTGAGTCTCACAGAGGAACTCCCTGAGAATAAGCAGCTGGGTCCCACATAGGAACTCCCTGAGAATGGGCAGCTGGGTCCCACAGAGGAACTCCCTGAATGGGCAGCTGAGTCCCACAGAGGAACTCCCTGAGAATGGGCAGCTGGGTCCCACAGAGGAACTCCCTGAGAATGGGCAGCTGGGTCCCACAGATGAACTCAATCAGAATGGGCAGCTGGGTCCCACAGAGGAACTCCCTGAGAATGGGCAGCTGGGTCCCACAGAGGAACTCCCTGAGAATGGGCAGCTGGGTCCCACAGAGGAACTCCCTGAGAATGGGCAGCTGGGTCCCACAGAGGAACTCCCTGAGAATGGGCAGCTGGGTCCCACAGAGGAACTCACTCAGAATAGGCAGCTGGGTCCCACAGAGGAACTCCCTAAGAATGGGTAGCTGGGTCTCACAGAGGAACTCCCTGAGAATGGGCAGCTGAGTCCCACAGAGGAACTCCTGAGAATGGGCAGCTGAGTCCCACAGAGGAACTCGCTGAGAATGGGCAGCTGGGTCCCACAGAGGAACTCACTCAGAATAGGCAGCTGGGTCCCACAGAGGAACTCCCTAGGAATGGGCAGCTGAGCCAGACAGAGGAACTCCCTGAGAATGGGCAGCTGGGTCCCACAGATGAACTCCCTGAGAATGGGCAGCTGGCTCCCACAGAGGAACTCCCTGAGAATGGGCAGCTGAGTCCGACAGAGGAACTCACTCAGAATGGGCAGCTGGGTCCCACAGAGGAACTCCCTGAGAATGGGCAGCTGGGTCCCACAGAGGAACTCACTCAGAATGGGCAGCTGGGTCCCACAGAGGAACTCACTCAGAATAGGCAGCTGGGTCCCACAGAGGAACTCCCTAAGAATGGGTAGCTGGGTCTCACAGAGGAACTCCCTGAGAATGGGCAGCTGAGTCCCACAGAGGAACTCCCTGAGAATGGGCAGCTGGGTCCCACAGAGGAACTCCCTGAGAATGGGCAGCTGGGTCCCACAGAGGAACTCCCTAGGAATGGGCAGCTGGGTCCCACAGAGGAACTCAATCAGAATGGGCAGCTGGGTCCCACAGAGGAACTCACTCAGAATAGGCAGCTGGGTCCCACAGAGGAACTCCCTGAGAATGGGCAGCTGAGTCCGACAGAGGAACTCCCTGAGAATGGGCAGCTGGCTCCCACAGAGGAACTCCCTGAGAATGGGCAGCTGGCTCCCACAGAGGAACTCCTGAGAATGGGCAGCTGAGTCCCACAGAGGAACTCCCTGAGAATGGGCAGCTGGCTCCCACAGAGGAACTCCTGAGAATGGGCAGCTGGCTCCCACAGAGGAACTCCCTGAATGGGCAGCTGGGTCCCACAGAGGAACTCCCTAAGAATGGGTAGCTGGGTCTCACAGAGGAACTCCCTAAGAATAGGCAGCTGAGCCCCACAGAGGAACTCCCTAAGAATAGGCAGCTGAGCCCCACAGAGGAACTCCCTGAGAATGGGCAGCTGGCTCCCACAGAGGAACTCCTGAGAATGGGCAGCTGGCTCCCACAGAGGAACTCCCTGAATGGGCAGCTGGGTCCCACAGAGGAACTCCCTAAGAATGGGTAGCTGGGTCTCACAGAGGAACTCCCTAAGAATAGGCAGCTGAGCCCCACAGAGGAACTCCCTGAGAATCGGCAGCTGAGCCCCACAGAGGAACTCCCTGAGAATGGGCAGCTGGGTCCCACAGAGGAACTCCCTGAGAATGGGCAGCTGGGTCCCACAGAGGAACTCAATCAGAATGGGCAGCTGGGTCCCACAGAGGAACTCACTCAGAATAGGCAGCTGAGTCCGACAGAGGAACTCCCTGAGAATGGGCAGCTGGCTCCCACAGAGGAACTCCCTGAGAATGGGCAGCTGAGTCCGACAGAGGAACTCCCTGAGAATGGGCAGCTGGCTCCCACAGAGGAACTCCCTGAGAATGGGCAGCTGGCTCCCACAGAGGAACTCCTGAGAATGGGCAGCTGAGTCCCACAGAGGAACTCCCTGAGAATGGGCAGCTGGCTCCCACAGAGGAACTCCTGAGAATGGGCAGCTGGCTCCCACAGAGGAACTCCCTGAATGGACAGCTGGGTCCCACAGAGGAACTCCCTAAGAATGGGTAGCTGGGTCTCACAGAGGAACTCCCTAAGAATAGGCAGCTGAGCCCCACAGAGGAACTCCCTAAGAATAGGCAGCTGAGCCCCACAGAGGAACTCCCTGAGAATGGGCAGCTGGCTCCCACAGAGGAACTCCTGAGAATGGGCAGCTGGCTCCCACAGAGGAACTCCCTGAATGGGCAGCTGGGTCTCACAGAGGAACTCCCTAAGAATAGGCAGCTGAGCCCCACAGAGGAACTCCCTGAGAATCGGCAGCTGAGCCCCACAGAGGAACTCCCTGAGAATGGGCAGCTGGGTCCCACAGAGGAACTCCCTGAGAATGGGCAGCTGGGTCCCACAGAGGAACTCAATCAGAATGGGCAGCTGGGTCCCACAGAGGAACTCACTCAGAATAGGCAGCTGAGTCCGACAGAGGAACTCCCTGAGAATGGGCAGCTGGCTCCCACAGAGGAACTCCCTGAGAATGGGCAGCTGAGTCCCACAGAGGAACTCCTGAGAATGGGCAGCTGAGTCCCACAGAGGAACTCCCTGAGAATGGGCAGCTGGCTCCCACAGAGGAACTCCTGAGAATGGGCAACTGGCTCCCACAGAGGAACTCCCTGAATGGGCAGCTGGGTCCCACAGAGGAACTCCCTAAGAATGGGTAGCTGGGTCTCACTGAGGAACTCCCTAAGAATAGGCAGCTGAGCCCCACAGAGGAACTCCCTGAGAATCGACGGCTGGGTCCCACAGAGGAACTCCCTGAGAATGGGCAGCTGGGTCCCACAGAGGAACTCCCTGAGAATGGGCAGCTGGGTCCCACAGAGGAACTCACTCAGAATGGGCAGCTGGGTCCCACAGAGGAACTCACTCAGAATAGGCAGCTGGGTCCCACAGAGGAACTCCCTGAGAATGGGCAGCTGGGTCCCACAGAGGAACTCACTCAGAATAGGCAGCTGGGTCCCACAGAGGAACTCCCTAAGAATGGGTAGCTGGGTCTCACAGAGGAACTCCCTGAGAATGGGCAGCTGAGTCCCACAGAGGAACTCCTGAGAATGGGCAGCTGAGTCCCACAGAGGAACTCACTGAGAATGGGCAGCTGGGTCCCACAGAGGAACTCCCTGAGAATGGGCAGCTGGGTCCCACAGAGGAACTCACTCAGAATAGGCAGCTGGGTCCCACAGAGGAACTCCCTAGGAATGGGTAGCTGGGTCTCACAAAGGAACTCCCTGAGAATGGGCAGCTGAGTCCCACTGAGGAACTCCCAGAGAATGGGCAGCTGGGTCCCACTGAGGAACTCCCTGAGAATGGGCAGCTGGGTCCCACAGAGGAACTCTCTGAGAATGGGCAGCTGGGTCCCACAGAGGAACTCACTCAGAATAGGCAGCTGGGTCCCACAGAGGAACTCCCTAAGAATGGGTAGCTGGGTCTCACAGAGGAACTCCCTGAGAATGGGCTGCTGAGTCCCACTGAGGAACTCCCTGAGAATGGGCAGCTGAGTCCCACAGAGGAACTCCCTGAGAATGGGCAGCTGGGTCCCACAGAGGAACTCCCTGAGAATGGGCAGCTGGGTCCCACAGAGGAACTTTCTCAGGGCAGGGGAGTCCACAAAGCAATTTAAAAGACTAAAGCACTACTCATGAGGTGCTAGGTCCCACACACATTTTTTTTTTTTTTTTATAAACGAAGTGCCACATATTCATTTCTTGAAAATGGGGAGACATTATAAAGCAAACAGACCGTGTAACTGCTGGGGGCCTATAGCTATTTGGGCCCATATTTGCACTGACTAATTTGCATTGTTGGTATATTTTTATCAGTAACTTCCTTAAGTCAAAGGGGGGGGGGCATTAACCCTTAGTTAAGCCAGTGGATCTGCCCTATTATGAGCAATAATACTGGGAAGCCTCAGACAAGTGTAGAATTCATTTATGCTAACGTTTTGGGCTACAGACGTCATGGTTGAATTCCCATATTGAAGAGGAACCATATACACCAATTGGACCGGCACTAGGCCCAAGCTTTGAGTTTAGGTGAGTCACTGGGGGTTCCATGCTTATAATGGATTTGAGGAAACGCAAGAACGGGGAACCGATCTGTGGGGAACAAAATAGGCTTTGGAATACAAGGGATGTGGCTGACACATTTTGGGGAACAATAGATAAGGGGCCCTGGATTTGGGGGTACATGATAAATAAGGTACAGAAGTATTGGTGGATAGGGAATGATGGGGCCACCGGCACTACCTGTAGGTCCCATCCCGCAGACTCTAAGAAGAACCGAGCCCGTTCTTCCTCCGCCCCGGTCACCAGCACGAATTCCCGAACAGATTCCTCCGCCTGCGCTGCCATGTTGTGCGCACCCGCTCTGCCTCTCCCGGAAACTCCAACCTGGCACAAAGGTTCCGCCCCCTGCGTGCCCCGAATCCGATTCCTCTCAGAAAGAAAATTGTTGCACCCTGGTCAGAACAAGCTTAAAGTACCAATAAAATTAAGAAATGAGCAAACATCCCCAGTTGTTCGAGCGCACGGCACACCTACAGTAAATTCAACTGTAGATAATACACTGTCATTTTTTGTGTAACTTTGTAACAGTCTGTGACTTAGGGCAGGTTGAGCATGGTGGGCATGACATGGAATACACCCATAGGTTTAGATAGTTTAGTTTTAGCCAGGTCTCTCTTACTGATTTTCTCAGACTCCCTTTGATCTGGTATGGTACCTTTTGATTAGAAGGAAAGCTGACATAATTGCAATATTTAAAAATGGATTAGAATCTCAGCCTGGCACTTATTGACCAGTAAGGCTTGTGACACACGGGCAGATTCGCGGAGATTTAGTCTCCTGGCGACTAATCGCCTCTTGTTCTGGGCGACAATCTCCCCGAACTGCCTTCGCCTGTCTCCCAGTCCGCTATAATGAAAAGTTGCCTGCACACTAGCTCACCCGATGCAAGACTTGACCTGGGTGCGTGTACCCCAGGTCCGTGTTTTACGGGCTTATAATTCTCGGCAAACTGAATCAAGCAATACATAATTCGCACTCACCGTTGGTGGGCTAGGGTTGCCACCTGGCCGGTATTTGCCTGATGCTAATGTTATTAATAGGAAAAAACTGCAAAAATATACGAAGGCTGATATTTTTTTTCTAGAAAAGGTGGCACCCCGAACTCATAGCTTAGGGTGAAAATGCAGGAAAATCAGAGAATGAGCACACACTCCTGTGACACACAGGCTTGGATAAAAACTCAATCTTTTTCCATGAGTTAAAGCAACTGTCCTAACGCTTTTTGGGGCAAATTCACTAAGATGCGAAGTTGCGCCAGGCGCAACTTCGCTGCACTTCGCTGCAGTTCGCCGCACTTCGCCAGGCGTAGTTTCGCCAGCGCTCCGCAAATTCACTAAAATCCGAAGTTGCGCTCAGGGGTAGCGTAAGGTTGCGAAGTTGCGCTAGCGTTGATTCACTATGTAAAGCGAAGTTACGCTAGCGAAGGCTAATTTGCATACGGCGCCAAATTCAAATTTCAATGGAGGAATACGTATCAGCACTACAAATGCCAAGAAAACCTTCAAATCATCAAATAAAAATTTTATTTTGCCCTACACATGTGCCCACTGTCTAGGTAAGTTGCCATTAGTCAGGAAATGTAGGGGGGAAGGAGGGGAGCCCCAAAAATTTTTTCGATCTTTTTCACCCATGCCAGCGTTTATTGGGATTTAGAAAAAATTTTGACTTTTTTTGAAACAATCCCTATCTACTCTATTGCGCTTCGCCAGGTCTGAGGTGGCGAAGGAAGTCTAGCGTAAAAGGTAGCGTTCAGTACACTGCGCGCGTTAGTGAATTTGCGTAGTTACGTCGCAAGCGAAATTTCGCCTGGCGTAAGGTTGCAAAGTAACACTAGCGAAACTACGCCAGCATTCGTTAGTGAATTTGCGCAGTAACGAAAATGCCAAACGCTAGCGAATTAACGCTAGCCTTCGGTGCTTAGTGAATTTGCCCCTTTGTATCTAGAGATGCGTAATCATAGGCTCATTCACAAACGAACCGTTACACGTATTTAAACCTCAAAAGAGGGTATGACGTGAGGACAAACCTCAACCCTATGGATACTGTTTAACACATAAAACATATAGATATATCACCAAATTAATATTTAAATTTAAATTATAAACAGTATTAGAGTAAATTTTATCCAAAAAGAGGAAATATATATATATATATATAGCTACAGTTAATATACAATATAAAATGTAAAACTTTACAGAGTGTCAAAATATCAATTTTAACAGTTTAAATTCACAATTTTTAACATCTGACTCAAAAATTGCACAATAGGTTAATCCAGTTCAAAAAAATGGCATAAAATTTATTCAGTAGGTCCACTTTTTTGGATTCGGCTGAACCCCCGAATCCTTCGCGAAAGATTCGGCCGAATACCGAACCGAATCCGAAACCTAATTAGGGGTGGGAAGTGGAAAAATTTTTTTACTTCCTTGTTTTCTGACAAAAAGACACGCAATTTCCCTCCTCACCCCTAATTTGCATATGCAAATTCAGATTCGGTTCGGCCAGGCAGAAGGATTCGGCCGAATCCTGCTGAAAAAGGCCAAATCCTGGCTGAATCCCAAACCGAATGCTGGATTCGGTGCATCCCTGTTATTCAGACTTGAAAAGCACAATGGACCGAATAATATACTTAATTTAATTTATACTTTGATAAATAGGTTAAAAAAATCGAATTAAGTGATTAAATAAATGAATGAATAAACAAAGTACATCTGCATGAAGAGTTGTTAATACTGAATAAAATACGTCTGTGTGAAAGGTGCTAATACTAAAAAATTGGTCAAACCAATCACAACCAATTCTTAAAGTACATAAATATAGTGCATTGCTTAACGTGAAATTTAAACAGATTAAATATATTAATCTGAAATGCAAGATGTCGCATTACTAAATGTGTAAATTAATTTATGTATATAAAGTATATGAATTGTATATATGAATTAACTGATAATATAAATAGGAAACTGTCAATACTATCAATACTATGATTATCTCAAGGGCTATTCCTAATCAGACCATAATTTAGTAAATTAGTCACAAAGATTTCTAAACGCAGCAAGTAACATAAAATCGCAAATTTAATCCTTTCGGCTGGCGTGTGTCTAGTGTGAAAATCCAAAAAGTTTCTCTGTGTAACAATTTTGACGTTAAATCTCCCCCCTCTTGAAGTGGAGAGTATTCTCTCAACCCCTTGGATTTTCAGGTACGTACTATTACCATCACTACAATCCACAAAGTGCCTAGATACAACAGAACTCGAACTCCAAGATACAATTTGATTAATATGTTCACGGAATTAATGGAACTCCGAGGTAACTTCTAATATCCTCATATTTTGCAACTGGGGGTACTTTATTTATTATTATACACAAGTTTCAGTTAGTCATGTGTTGGAAATGACATCAGAACTCACTGTTCATAACTGATGACATCAGAACTCACCATTTATAAGGATATAATTTACAGGATATTCATGGCTTTTGTGTATTATAAAACTATACACCTGAGGTGTACGACTATACAGCCACATATACAAATTGCAAAAACTGCATTAGGCAAATAAATAATGGACCTTGGAATTCTTTTAGATAATAGACTTGGCTGTGGCAAGCAATGCCAATCAGCAGCTGCATGGGCAAACGAGGAATTGTCCTATATTAAAAGGGGAAATAGATTTTCATAGAAATAGATTTACAGGAGAAGGTGGTCATTCTTCCACTTTACAGATCACTGGTAATACACTATTTTGAATATGATGTGTCATTTTGGGCTGCAATGCTCAAATGGGTTGTTATAGAATTATAGAGAGAGTTTAAAGAAGGGCAGCTAAGCTTAGAGGATGGAAAGGCTCAGTTATGTGGAAAGGCTGGCCAGTTTGGGATCGGTTACACTGGCAGTTATTGGGGGATATGATCAAAATATATAAATATATTAGGGTTAGTAATGAAATTATGAAACTACACTGATATAGAGAATGGAAGGGCTCAATTATGGGGAAATGCTGGCCAAGTTGGGATTGGTTAATTTGGAGAAGAGGTAGTTAAGGAGGATATGATCACTGTTTATAAATATATAAGGCTCCTCCTAGCAGACATAAGGAATCCAATCAGTTTAAAGGATAGGGAGTTCATTGTTAAAGAGGGAAAAGAGTTGTTATATGGAGAGCTGGGAAGTTGTGGGATTCTCTCCCTAAATCTGTTGTACATTAGATCGATTTGATGGATGTGTGTAAGTGTCTATCCCAACTGCCCATGTAATTAGGTGATATTGACCCACTCCTGGCACAGAGATACCATCTCATCCCAGTCAGCTGACACAGAGGTTCCAACTCACCCTGTCTTTAGGGGACAATGACCCACTCCTGGCACAGAGATACCAACTCACCCCTGTGTCAGTAGGGGACAATGACCCACTCCAACACAGAGATACCATCTCATCTCTTGTCATTAGGGGATAATGATCTGCTCCTGGCACAGAGATACCAACTCCCCTCCATGTCATTAGGGAGCAATGGCCCACTCCTAGCACAGAGATACCAATTTACCCCCTTTACTGTGTAATTAGGGGATAATTATCTGCTCCTCGCACAGAGATACCAACTCACCCCCGTGCCATTAGGGAGCAATGGCCTACTCCTGGCACAGATATACCAACTCACCCCTGTGTCATTAGGGGGCAATGACCCACTCCTAGCACAGACATACCAACTCACCGCCATGTCATTAGGGAGCAATGGCCCACTCCCGGCACAGATATACCAACTCACACCCTGTGTCAGGGGGCAATAACCGACTCCTGGCATAGAGATACCAACTCACCATAGTGTCATTAGGTACATTGACCCACTCCTAGCACAGAGATACCTACTAACCCTGCCTCATTCGGGAACAATGACCCACTCCTGGCACAGGCGATACCAACTCACCGTGTGTCATTAGCGTAATATGATCTGCTCCTGACACAAAGATATTTACTAAACCCATATCAAGGGTTAATGGTCCAGTCCTTAAAGGAAAACTATACTCCCAAAATTAATACTTACAGTAAACAACAGATAGTTTATATCATATTAGTGGCATATTAAAGACTCTTACCAAACTGAAATATATATATTTAAGTACATATTGCCCTTTTACATCTTTTCCCTTGAGCCCTCATTTTATGATTTTCTCTGTGCTTAAAATAACAATTTTCTATTTAGGATTACCCAATGGCACATAATACTAAAAAAAAGTATATTATGATGAAAATGGTTTATTATTATTATAATGGTTTTGCATATTAGTTGTTTTATGCAATATAATTTTTATAGAGACCTAAATTGTTTGGGGGTATAGTTTTCCTTTAATGACTATTAATAACTTCATAAAACTAAGGCTCTAATGTGAGAGAAAATTTCTGAATTGATCCCAGGATGGTGATACTTTAACCAGTAGGGGCAGGTAGGGATATTACAATTGCTTTTTATTTTTTAGGAATTTCCTGTAGCCTAAACTGTGAATCTCTCTCCCCAATTTCCCAAGCCCCGCAGAATGGGGATTAAAAGATTTTCTGGAATCTGCCTACACAATGAGTTTGTTGCTGAGGGAAGCACTTTCATGTTGCACAGTCAGGTAAAACAGGGATGTGGAAATGCAGGAGGTAGGAAGAGCTTTATGCAGCCCCACAGCTCTGTTCCTAACCCTAATCTCCAGGTGGGTTATGGTGGACCCCATGAGGGGCTGGACCCAGAGCCATAGATGTGCTTGCACTACCATCTTCCTCACAGACCAGATTCCTGCTCATAGCTAATTTTATCGGGGGGCAGAAAAAGCAGTTCTCCAGGGACACAGGATCAAATGAGCCCCTTCCTATGCAATAATAAGACTAACTTGTACCTGATGGGAATGTGACTGCATGAACCAATATTGGGGGCAAAACATTCCTGTTATTTCATGTTTAAATTGTCTATATTAGCATTAAGGTATGGTGATCCAAATTACATAAATGACCTGTATCCAGAAACCCCCTGGTGCCGAGCATTGCAGATAATAGCTCCTAGTAGATCCAAGTTGAGGCCCTCCAGCTCTTGTGGTTGTAAACGTATCTGCCAGGCACAACAACTGATCTTTCCCTGGGAAAGAAGCAGAAGGAAGCCAATCCCATGCGGTGGAAATGCCAATGGAGAAGGAGCAGGAAAAGGGTCCTAGGTAGGGCCGTATACTGTGTTGTACTCTGGGGAAACTCCAGAACAATGACCTTCCATAGGAAGCCGCACTAAGTCACAAGCACAAGAATACTGTGGTAACCCTAATCCCACCCAAAGTGCCAGACAGCACTGCATCAGGGAATGCTACAACAGCAAAGATGCTGTGAGAAGAGTCAAGGTATAGGGACATGATGAGTAGGCATGGGGCAGGACATGGTCGGAGATGAGTACAATATTTGGTTGGGGCTGTACAATGGATACAGAAAGGTACATGTCTAGCTGAGAGAGCTTGCAATCAGAACATATTCATAGAGTAGGCAGGATAGAACATGTCTATGCATATATTTATATCTAGTCTCCCATAATCATTTTCTTCTCATTTTCTATAGATTTCCTGTTTCCAGGGAGACCAAGGTCGAGGTATCAGTCACAGGTAACAAACAATCAGTTGGAGGGGGAGTAGTGGCATAATGGGGGTGGGGTGATTAGAGGACTGTCATATAATATTTGGTAGGGACCTTGGTGGGAGGGGGGGAGTGGCAGATACACAGACAAGCCATCCAGTGTAGCTTGGGATGGGTCAAAATAAGCTGAGCTAGGGTTGTTTTTGATGGATTTATGTCTTTCCCAACCTCATCTCCTATATTCCTATTATACAGATGTTTCTTTGTGATCCAGCTGGTTCCCAGGGGCCCCTGTGCTCTGTTCCCCAGAAGGAGAAATGGGGGGAACATTATAGAAACAACATTGGCAATCCATGTGTGGGAACCTTGCTGTGCGATGGGAGATGCCCCTATCCATAGCCCGCTGATAGTAAGAGTCGCCGCATTAGGCAGGCTGATGCTCAGGACCCCCTTAATCAGTGCACATGTGACTTGTCCTTATTCACCTGGGTGCATATGCCTGGGGCTACTTGGACTTGACAGAAATCTATACCACTGCCTGGTCACTTCTTACTTACCTTTTCCCTGTCTCAGGGGCACATATCCTAGGACCCTTAGGACTTCTCATCTCTGACCTCCCCTTGCTGCTTATTTGTTCCACAGAGATCTATACGATTGAGTACCTGTAATATTCCATAGTAACTAATACCCAAAAAGTATATACATATAGCAAGGTATTATACTGCTGCCATTAAAAATCCACCATTAGGTGGAATGTCACTTACCCCACATGATTCAGCACAGAGATCACAAAAAGCCACTTCCATTTGCTTTTAGGACATAAAGTGAGTTTATTTATACAATCATATTTTACAACAGGCATTGAAGTCTGTAAGATACTCTGTGGATTTTCTCTGGGAGGTGGGACCATGTTCCACAAAAAGCTGTAAGAGACGTCAGATTGACTGAAATTAGCAATTAGTAAACAGTATGGTAGATTATATATTCTGCCCAGCATATGGGCAATAAGGGGTAGAGGAGGAACCAATATTACTGTTTCAGTAGGGGGGCATGGGTAACTTGCACATATCACATGGGCCTGAGATTATTGGGCCTCTGAAAAAACATGACTGGACCATGAGAAGTATAACATAGTTAACACCATAGGTCTAATAACGCTGGGGTCTCAGTACCAAGACATCAGGATGTGTGGGCAGGGTAATTGGCTGAAGGGTGATTAGTGTTCATGGGGAACTGGCTGAAGGTGGGTGACTGGTGTTCATAGGGGTTATGGCTGGGGAGGTGGATTGTAGTTGCACATGATTAAGACAACTTGAATGGGTTCTGTCATCCCCTCTCGCCCACATCAGACACTTCTGTTCTGTTCTATAGGTATGATAGTTCATCTGAGAACATGGTGGGATCCTCTTCTGACCTTGCATTGACCTTGAACTGGCGCCTTAGGAATCCCCCATATCTCTTTTGATTGTCCCACCTTAGTTTGGGACGGATTCTGCGCAAGAACCCTCCATATCGCTTCTCTAGCTCTGCTGTTCCATGCTCTAGGTCCACCTCTCGCCCTGTCTCTATCTCCTGCCCTGTGAGTATGGCTGGTCCTGACTCCAGTCCTTCTTGTAGCCTCCTTTTTCTCCCCAGACCCTCCTCTGAATCTCCTTCTTGGGCTGGACTTCTCTTGGGATATTTCCGCAGAAACCCTCCATATCTTTTCCTTTCATCCAGCATGTCCCAGGAAGGAATAGACCAGCCAGTCTCTTCAGCATCTGGAGACTCTAGCATTATTTCTGGATTGGAAGATAAATCCTGGAGGTCTCGTAGTGTATATTTGCGCAGGAACCCACCGTATCTTTTGCTAAAACCTGTATTCTCTCGCTTGGCATTAAGGAATTTGTACTTATCTGGCTTCCGTATGAAACCTCCGTAGCGTTTCACCAGCATGACTTGAGAGTCTGACAGTGGAGACACTAGTTCCTGCTCCCTCTTCACTTCTAGGATCTCTTCTTGAGAAGATAAGAGTTGTCCACACCTCTCCCATTCATCATCCTGAAGCAGAGATCCCTCACACTGTAAGGAACATACCTGTATGGGGGCAAAAAAGGAAATCAGAAAGTTCTGTACCTAAAATGGTTAGTACTCACCTACAAACATAAATGCTTCTTCACTGGTGCTTCATTACACATTCCAACCAAATGACATAATGAGAGCGTGAGGAAGAGATGTATTTGATGAGACAGAGAGAGGGGGAAGCTGATGCTTTTGGTAGTGGAGAGATGTAGAGGTTAATGTGTTTGTGGATTGACAGAGGTAAATGCTTATGTAGTTGATAGGACAAAGGCAAAGCTGATATATTTGGTGGGACTGAAGATGTAGAGGCTGGTAATTTGGTGAGGTTGATGATGTAGAGGCTGATAAATTTAGTGGGGAGAAGATGTAGAGGCTGGTGTATCTGATTTTCGCCATGTTTGAGATAAAACAACACATTGGTAATATGGGACTGTCCTGGTGGAGGCCATACACATTTGATATAGCAGTTATGTCTACAGACACCTGTATACCCTAAGTGTAATACTGCAGGAGGGGAGGCCTTATTATAAAAAGGTTGAAACCCAATGTTCATTGCAGTCTCCCCATTGGTTCACCATACTCACCAGAGGGTTGAACTTGGCACTGAGGGCTTTCATTTGCAAGGAGCAGGAGAAGCACTTGGACACACAGTCTCCATGTATCCCCTGCAATGCTGAGAGGCTCAGGAACATCACAAGGGTGAACCACCTCATCCTGTCCAATTGCCACCTCTGTGGAAAAACAGGAAGAGACAAGGAGAGTAGAAGAGTCATACACATTGGAGAGGAGGCATCCATTTTGCCCCTACATTGGTCTTTTGCTCGCACAGGTTTATATGGGAGAACAGCATCCCAAGGGCTGAGCCTCAGTAACTCATTCCTTTGCACCTTTTGTAGGTCTATTACCTGTCCCGGTCCCTGAGGCCTGGAGCCAAGGAGCCCTGTGAACCCTGTAACGTCTGCCCCACCTTATCATTATATTAAGCTGGGATCTTCTTTATTCATATCCTAAATAGAACTTTGACACTGCCTCCTTTCTGCCCCATGTTCTATAGGTACAATAGATCCTTAGGCAGCTAGGCTTCATTTCAAGTCATTCTCTTCCAATGCTCTCAGCCTCCATTTATTTCTCCCCTGCTCTCTGTAATCAGGCCCAGATTAGTAGGCAGGCCACAAAGGCACAAGTCCAGGGCAGGTAATTGTAGGGGTGTCATGCCAGTTATGAAGCACAGCAGTACCAGAGCGAGCTACATGGGACTTGGCAGGAGTTTCACATTGCTGTTTAATCAACTGCTTACCCAGCAACCAGTGTGTCTCCCTTTGGCATGAACGTTGCCAGGGGGTAGAGATGTGGTGTGAGTGACTGGCTTAGGGGCACAAATGATAGAAATTTGACCCTGTTTGTAATAAGGCTAATGTTGGATTTTTGGGTTATTTGAAGGAAAGGGCAAGTAGATGGGGTGCTGGATTATAAACTCCTTAGCCACATAAAAGAACTGGCAGGTGAAAGCAGAATGTTACAGTTTTGGTCTGTAATATTGGTGCCCCCTGTATATTACACTGTTATGTCAACACACACCAATGCTTTATGGTACATCACATACATAACTGTTACACACATGCACACATACACACACAACAATGCTTTATGGTACATCATATACATAACTGTTACACACATGCACATATACAAACACAACAATGCTTTATGCTACATCACATACATAACTGTTACACACATGCACATATACACACACAACAATGCTTTATAGTACATCACATTCATAACTGTTATACACCCCTCCCATGCTCTATGGTGCATCACATACTTAACTGTTAAACACACACACAAATACACACACACCATTGCTTTATGGTAAATCCCCTACTTAAGTGTTACACATACATGCCACTTATTACAGTAAATCACATACATAATTGTTACACACACACACCAATGTTTTATAGTAAATCTTATAAATAAGTGTTAAGCACACACACACCAATGTTTTGTCATACATCCCATGCATATGTGTCACACATACTGCAGTGCTTTATATTATATATAGACACACACACACCAATGCTTTAGAGTAAATGTCATACAAAAGTATTACATAAACATCAACAAGTAATATACCCACACATACTACATTTCTATACCCCTCTTCCTATACCTCTATATACTGACATCTCTGTTCTCCAGTATACCAACATCCCTAATCTATACTCCCCACATACCTACATGTCTATCATCTCTAAACCAGTAATATAAATGTGTTACTCAGTGTACCCACATTTCTATACCCACAACATAATGTGTGAAAAAGAATTCTGCCTACGTCTTTGTTTATAGGTGTGATGCTTGACCCTGGCCCCATGGACAAGTTCATATTCTAAATAGTAGTAGTAGAACTTAAATGGTAACTTACCTCTGAGGGTAGATGTGCAAGTCCTGGTGTCCCCTTGAAAGTCTCTAGGAGCTCTGATGCAAATGAAAGGTTCCCAATGCTTTCACTCGTGCTAGTCTTGAAAGCAGTGAGCAGCACTCTGTTGGGTAGTTTGTGTGTCTTTGCCTTTGTAGTATAGGAAGAAAGAGGCAATGCTGTAACTATAAGAGTGAGGGAGTTTTTTTAAGATTTCAAAACTGGGTTGTAGGGTAATTTTGATTGTTACAAAAATAAAGCATTATAAATTTGTGAACTTTTGGTGTCTCTGTGAGGTTACAAAGATGTGTTGTTGGGGATCTCAGCACTATCAGTCTGCTAAGTTGTGTTTGAGGGTGTCTGTGCTGGAAGGTTGGTATTTGGGTCTGTGTTGCAGGATTACAGAATTCCGCAGTATGGTTGGGACGAGGTAGGGGTTATTGTGGAAGAGATTGCATGTGTACTTGTTTTTATATAGCTGTGGAGATATTGGGGTTTTGTGGTGCAGGTATGCATGTGGGTATAGTTTGGGGTAGTTCATGTGGGTTTGTGTATTTGGAGGTTCTGTGCTGTAGGGCTGGGGTGTGTAGATTTCTGAGCTGGGGGTGACTGTGTAGTTGGGTTTTAGAGTTGGGTGTATAGATATAAGGGGTGAGAATGACTGTGATGTAAGGTCAGAATGTTGGGGTTCTCACTCTCTGAGAGGCTCCTCTTCCGTGGAACCTTCCTCTTGTCACTGGTGCAGAGTGACTGCGTCTGTGTTTTGGGGTCCCTGCTGATTGAAGAGGTCCCTGCTGATTGAAGGGGTCCCTGCTGATTGAAGGGGTCCCCTGACCCTGTAGGCTGAGACAGGAGTGGGATGAAGGGAGGAAGGAGCTCTACTCCCAGTGCTTTTGCCTCTGATGTGAGCATATAAGAGTAGTGACAATTACTTATGTGAGGGGTGGGCTGAAGGGAGGGGCTCCAGCACAGCCCCTTTCTTAGGAGACGTTGGTGCCCAGCAGCCTCTCAGTCAGTGTTTCAGGTTCCCACATTTCTGACAAAGGAATTTAGAAATAAATGCCATTTATGCCTTAAAGATCCATATAACTCTAACCAGGGACCAGAGTGTGTCTTATCTGCCAAACTGACAAAATGACCATTCCCTTCATCAACTCATTGGCTGTATCAGAAAGTGGGACCATCAGAGCCTGAGGTCCCAGAACTCTTACAACCTTTGAGGATACACTTTCGTGTATCACTCGTTATCCTACTCTCATTCCCTGTGCCAATTTTACCCTCACTAACATTCCAAATCTCACTCTCACCCCCATAGTATCAATTTTACCCTCACCATTGGTCTTAACCTCACTTTTACCCTCCTCCCAGTGGCAATTTTACTCAATTTTAATCCTAATCTCATTCTTACCCCCTACTGTCAATTTTACCCTAACCATCAGTCCTAGTCTCACTCTCACCCCCCCTTCGCAATTTTACCTTAAACATCAATTCTAATATTATTCTTACCCCCTAGTTCAAAATTTTCCACTTTCCATTAATCAAAATCTCACACTAACCCCAACAGTGATGTTTTTTCCTCACCATTATTCCTAAAATCACTCTCTCCCTAGTGTCAGTTTTACCCTCACTATCAGTTCTTATTTCACTCTCGCCCCAGTTCTAATCTCATCCTCACCATCAATCCTAATCCCACACTCACCCCCCTCCAGAGCCAATTTTATACTCACCATCAGTCGTTATTTCACTCTCACCCCCCTAGTACCAACATTCCCTCACCATCAATCCTAATCTCAGTCTCACCCCTAGTGCCAAACTTCACCTCACTATAAATATTAATCTCTCTAGCCCTCCTAGTGCCAATTTTACCTATCAGTCCTAATCTCACTCTTATTCCCACTTTAGGACCAATTTTAACATCACAACTAAATCTAATATTATTTTCACCATCAATCCTAATTTCACTCTCATCCCCCTTGTTCCAGTTTTACCCTCACCATCAGTCCTATTCTCACTCTCATCCCCTTTTGTGCCAGGTAAACTTTACCATCAGTTGTAATCTCACTTTTGCCAATTTATTGCCTTTATCTTACTCTCTCCATTTGTTCTGATCCCACTTTCAGACATTTTAATGGCAACCATACTCTCCTCATTGGTTCTAACCTCACTGTCTCCCCACCCATTAGTGCCAATCTTACTTGAGTGATTGGTCCTTATCTTTAGTGTCAATTGTATTCTCCACATTGGTTCTACTATTATTCTCAGCCACTTTAATGACAATCATACTCATAGTTACATAGTTAGATTGGGTTGAAAACAGACCAAAGTCCATCAAGTTCAACCCCTCCAAATGAAACCCAGCATCCTTACAAACACACACTGACCCCTCCATACACTCACATAAACTATATATACTCATACACTATAGACTATAGACAACCATAGATTTTAGTATCACAATAGCCTTGAATAGTATGCTTGTCCAAGAAATCATCCACTCTTAAAAGCATAACCAGAATCAGCCATCACAACATCACCCGACAGTGCATTCCACAACTTCACTGTCCTCACTGTAAAGAACCACCTACTCTGCTTCAAATGAAAGTTCTTTTCCTCTATTCTGAAGGGGTGGTCTCTGGTGCGGTGATCCTCTTAATGGGAAAAAGGTCCCCTGTTATTTGTCTATAATGTCCTCTAATATATTTGTAAAGTGTAATCATGTCTCCTTTCAAGTGTCTTTTTTCCAGAGAAAACAACCCCAACCTTGACAGTCTACCCTCATACTCTCCCTACTGGTTCTATTCCCAATCTGTCTTTAGTACTGATCTTACTTTCTACCCATTTTTTTAATCTCACATTCAGCCACTTTATTGGCATACTGTCCCCATTGGTTCTAATCTCACTCTCCCCCCTCTCTAGCACCAATTTTACTCTATATACTTACCCCTGGCATTAATACCTATCTTAGTCTACCCAATCGTTTTAATCTCACTGTCAGCCACTCTATAATGCCACTATTACCCTTCCCATTGGTTCTAATCTCACTCACTTTTACACTTCCCTTAATTGACCATTTCCCTCTCTGGCTGCTTGGGATCAGTTTCTTTTTCCCACACAGCCTGGTACTCAGTAACATTTGCCTTAATAATTGGCCCCCTCTTTGTGCCTTCTTTACTGTCTTGTTCTCTTGCATTTTCTGGCTTGCACTCTCTGCTTCAGTGACTGACACTGTCACACACACAGACTTTCTCTGGCTTTGTTGGCAGGACAATACCTATGATGGGAGTGGGCTACTCATACTGCCAGGAAGAGAGAGGAAGGCCCGAGTCGCTACTTTCAATATCACAGATGACTTATAAAGACTCACATTCACAAGGCGACAGCTGGGAAAGAAGAAGGAGGGGGAGACAGGTCACAGGGAGTGGGTGAAGGAGAAAACAGAAAGGAAGAGAATGGAAGAAGTTTAAGGTTGAAGGGAAGAAAAAAGTGTATCAATGGGCAAAAAAGGAAAGTTGTAGGGTATGAGCAAGGCAGGTCTGGACTGAGAATCAAAATAGGCCCTGGCATTTCAGGTACACAGAGGTCCACTCAGCCCACACCAGCCCACTAAATAATGACTTTCTATGGCACCTTATAGCATCCCCTTTGGCATTTTGCCAGAACCCACAGATTGCCAGTCCGGGCCTGGATCAAGTTCACATATATGGGTGTGGTCAACTGATGTAGCTGAATCTGCAGGTATTGAGAATTAGGGATATTCTTTTCCCTATTTAATGGTTACCTAAATATTCTTCTCCTTCTATTCCATGTACCTAATGTTTTCAATATAACAATATAACTCCTGTTCCATATAACTCTCCCTATAATTTCCCCTTTTGTTCCATGTACAGAAACCCTCCCTACAACTCCTCCTTTTGTTCCATATACCCCTCCCTATAACTCCACCTGTTGCTCCATATAACCCTCCCTACAGCTCCCCCTTTTATTCCATATAACCCTCCCTATAACTCCACCTATTGCTCCATATAACCTTCCCTATAACTCTTCCAATTGCTCCATATTCTCCTCCATATAGCTCCTTTTACTTCTCCATACAACCCACTCTGTAACTTATCCTACTTCTCCAAATAGCCCTTCCTATAATAACTCCTTCCATTGCTTATATAACCCCACCTATAACTCCTGCAATCGCTCCATATAACGTCTCCTCAGGGGCGTAACTACAGAGGAAACAGATCCTGCAACTGCAGGAGGGCCCAGGAGGTATAGGGGGCCATATGAAACTCTAATTAATGAGCAACTACAACATATATTGATTAAATAGTACAACTTCTGTATATTTTGGGACCCTAAAATTAATTTACTGTGGGGCCCAGTAACAGCTAGTTATGTCACTGGTTCTCTTATTGCTCCATATAAAGATCTCTAGAACTCCTCAAATGCTCAATATAACCGTTACTATAACCCTCCCATTGCTCCATATAACCCTTACTATAAGCCTCCCATTGCTCCATTTAGCCCTGACTAAACCATCAGGGGCAGATATCCTGCTGTAACCCTTTGTTCTCCATGCTCTGTGCCCCTGGATTTATGGGACTGAAGTGCTCACTTGGAGTCATAAATCAACACTGGGCAAATCAAATAGCTGTATTCATTATTCTACTTGCAGCTGGCTTGAAAAAGCTAATCACTGATTGGTTGCTATGGATAACTGCTCATGGGCAAATTTTCCAGTGTTGATAAATGAGCCCTACTATATTTAAAGAGGATGATGTGTGCGTGTGTGTGTGTGGGGGGATGTCTGTGACTCACACAGTCTCAGAATATAATAATGATGAAAAGGTGTATGGGGGTTGGGGCAGATTTGAGGAGCAAAGCCCAAGTAGGACGGGCTCTAGTTAACTCTGCGGTCACTCTGCCAGCGCTTTGGTCTCCAGGCGACGTTAATGAACTAGTTTGTGTTGTGTGGGAGTAGTTCAGGAGCTGAAAGGGGACAGCTTAATTCAGGTATTGCTGCAATAGTTTACAACACAAATTGCCTCCTAATGAATTTAACCTTCTCATTGCCAGCCTGGTTTAGTTCAGTGGTTAGTCTATCTGAATCAGTTCCAGATTAAACCAATTTCAGACATAACCTAGAAAGGACTTGGCAAGCGTGCCCATCAGTGGGTGCAGCAATATTGGGCCGGTGGTAGCTAGCAGTATGCTGTACAAAGGGTCACCAGCTCTTGTATAGGACATAAATTGAAAAAAGTAGGATCCCTTGAGGGATGTACAAAACTCCCGGGTTATTGCTAGCCTCCTTCTGCAAGTCAGAAATGATTTGTTCCCACCCCCACCCAAAAGGAACTATCTTTGCCTTTGTCTGTCACTCATGCCCTAATGGCATGTGCTTTGTGGGATGATTAGTCTATTCAGGTGTTTAGTGACAAAGATTCTCAGAGCTGTGTGATAACGACCTTGTTCTAAGAAAACCCATTTATTAGCAAATTTCAGTCCTCTGGGGAATCATACATGAATGGATTCCAGTGCTTCTGCTTAACTGCTTGAGTGCCAGAACAGGGGGAGAGCAGTGTTCTACTAGTTTCTTAGTAAAAACTCACTACTCATATTCATAAGGATTATAGAACAAATGGACTGGGATATGCAGTAGAACAAACAATCATTCAAATCAGGGATGTAGCTGGACAATAGCAAGGTACAGGGGGATGGGGATTGGGTGATGTAGTAGGGTTCATGGAGGATAGTGATGTAGCCAGGCAATAGTAGGATTCAGGATGGATAGGTGTTGAGTGCTGTAGTTAAAAGGGGAATAGGAATTGAGTGATGTAGTCGAGGAATAATAGGGTTCAGGGAGGATAGTGATTGAGTGATGTAGCTGGGCAATATTGGGGTTCAGGATGGGTAGGGAATGGGTGATGTAGCTGGTCAATAGTAAGCATAAGGGGGGGGGGGATTGAGTGAAGCTGTCGGGCCATACTAGGGTTCATGGAGGATAGGGATTGAGTGGTGTAGCTGAGCAATAGTAGGGTTCATAATGGCTTGGAACTCAGTAACTGGGCAATAGTGGGTTTCAGAGGGTATAAGAACTGAGTGATGTGACTGGGCAATAGTAGGGTTCAGGGAGGATAGAGATTGAGTGATGTAGTCATGCAATATTAGGGTTTAGGGTGGATAGGGATTGAGTGATGTAGCTGAGCAAAAGTAAGCAAAAGGGGGGATAGGGATTGAGTGGTGTAGCTGAGCAAAAGGGGGATAGGGATTGAGTGATGAAGCAGGACAATAATAGGGTCTGGGTGGATAGGGGAAGAGTGATGTAGCTGAGCAATAGTAAGCATAATGGGGGATAAAGATTGAGTGATGCTGTCAGGCCATACTAGGGTTTATGGAAGATAGGGATTGAGTGATGTAGCTGAGCAATAGTAGTGTCCCTAGTGGCTATGAACTGAGTTACTGGGCAATAGTGTGATTCAGCGGGGTATAGAAACTTGTAAGTAGCTGGGTAATATTAGAGACTAGGGAAATAAAGCATTGATTAATGTACCTGAGCAATAGTAGGGTTCATGGTGGATAAGGATTGAGTGATGCAGCTGAGCAATAATAGGGTTCATAGTGGTTAGGAATTGAGTAACTGGGCAATAGTGGGATTCAGTGGGGTATAGAAACGTGTATGTAGCTGGGTAATATTAGAGACTAGATAAGAAAAGGATTGAGTGATGTACCTGAGCAACAGTAGAGTTGTTCGGGGTTGATAGGGATTGAGTGATGCAGCAATAGTAGGGTTCATAGTGGCTAGGAACTGAATAACTGGGCAATAGTAGGATTCAGGGGGTATACAAACTTGTATGTAGCTGTACAATATTAGAGACTAGGGAAGAAAAGGATAGAGTGATTTACCTGAGCAATAGTAGGTTCAGGGTGGATAGGGATTGAGTGATGCAGCTGAGAAATAGTACTGGGCTGTATAGAGGAAGAAAGAAGAAAGGGTACAGGCTTGTGCTGATGGTGCATTTGAGAGCCAACATTCTTGCTCAAAGTAGCCAAGCATGGCTTTTTGGTACAGTGACACCTGAAAAAAGTTTCCCAACTTGGCTCATGGCTGAAATGGCACAGGAAAGGCAAGCTGTAAAAACAGACCAGAACATCGTGGGTCGGTTCAGCACCATGGAGAATAACCAAGGCTCTGGGCATAACACCAACTTTTCTGCTCAACATTTGCAGCTTTTGCAGAACCTCTTTGTGGTTTAATAGCATCCTGGAAATAGTGAAGTCCTCTCCTTCCATAGAGCTCTTTGATTACAGTATCTATGTATAATTCTCTAGGTGACAGCAGCACCCTGCTATCTCATTTACTCCCCCCTACTCCTCAGACACATCACAGATTAATGTTTCCTTGCTGCTCCTGAATATGCTGCGGCTGCACATCTCTGGCTTATTAATTCCCCTGGCAGATGGGTGATAAACTGCCAATTACAGCAGCAATATCTGTTCGCCCCCCCTCGACAGTAAATACATCATTCTGATATACGCACAGGGGAGAAGATGGGTCCTTTCACAGGTTATCTAGATTTTGGCCCTGAATTGGTTAAAAACAAATTGTTGCAGCAGGTATTCAGATTGCTTTTCCTTTCTGACATTTATGATAGCAGAAATATGCATGATGTTATGCAGTGGCTTAACCACTGTGTGTGCAGGGGATGCAATTGCAAAGGGGGACCTGTCCATGCTGGGAGTCTAGAAGATGCTTATGAAGATCCCCTAGCAGAGCAGAGATGGCAAATGCATATGTAAATATAACTGAACATTACAATTGAAAATAGGGTGTGTGTGGGGCCTGGTGGAAGCATTGCTGATCCCTGTCTGGGCCAGAGCTGCTAGAAGTGTAGCGGTGCAAGGGCCACCATGCAAGCAAATGCATGGAGGCCCTTGGTAGGATTTGTTTGCTTAAAGGGGAACTATCACGTATGAGCTTCCTCATACTGAAGTAAGAAACTTTCTAAATACAATCAATTTAAAATTCTGCATTGTTTCTGAAATAATCAAGTTTGTATTCACTATTCCTCTCAGCATCTGTTTCTCTTCATTCTGATTTCCTGCAGCAGTTGGGAGTCAGATGAATGATCCAATATATCTTATAGGGGGGGGCTCCCTTTCCTAGCAGAAGTACAGTATTAGAGCTCACTCAAATAACTGATTCCAGTACAAACAAAATCTAACAAAATAACTGGCCTTTGCACAAATTCTGCTTGTAGAGTGACAGGATTTCTGGTGATTTTAATAGAGTGAGCTCTAACACATCTTCTAGGCAAAAGGAGCTCCCCTATAAGATGTATTGGATCATTCATCTGACACCCTACTCCTGAATGAGGAGAAACAGATGCTGAGAGAAGATAAACGAGATTATTTCAAAAACAATGCAGAATATTGAATTGATTGTATTTAGAAAGTTTCTTATTACAATGTGCTGAAGATAATACTACATTTTAAGTTACACCCTCTGGGCTTATTGTTTCAGTACCAGAGATTGTTTAAGCTGTTTGTGTGCAAAAAAATCTAGTGCTTAATGGCAGAAAACCGAAGAAAGAACCATTATCTATAGTAAAACATATTAAACAATACCCCCAACGCACACACACACACATACACACACGCAGCTTCTGCTTTCAGGCAGGGAGACCTGGGGTTAATTGACTTTTTACATGGAATGCGTCAGCACATGACAACCCACATCACCCACTTCAACGTCAGCCCAGGTACATGGAGACGCCTACGAATCTCCCTTGTCAGAAAGGCAGTGGCCTTGGCACCTGGACCCTTATAGAACCTGTTAGTTGAATGCAGCTTAGTGTTAAAGACTAATGGCTCCCCCTAGTGTCTGCCTGATCTACTGTTGTGAATGATTCAGAGAGAGACAAAGAAAAATAAGTCCTGGGAAACAGACATAAAGCAATATTTCGAGAGTGCTGAAAATTAAATAGAGATTTAGATGCTTGCAAGGGAACATACTCTTTATAAGTAAGATATAGGACCAGTTATCCAGAATGCTGGGGACCTGGGGTTTTCCAGATAAGGGATCTTTCCGTAATTTGGATCTTTATACCTTAAGTCTAATAGAATATCATGTAAACATTAAATAAACCCAATAGGCTGGTTTTGCTTCCAATAAGGATTAATTATATCTTCGTTTGGATCAAGTACAAGGTACTGTTTTATTATTACAGAGAAAAAGGAAATCATTTTCGATTTTAAAGAAATTAGATTATTTGGATAACATGGAGTCTATGCAAGATGGCCTTTCCGTAATTCAGAGCTTTCTGGAGAAAGGGTTTCCGCATAATGGATCCCATACCTGTACATTAGAGGGCATTACAGACAGATAGAAGGAGATCTTTTTTTTCCATAAACAAAAATTCCAGAGGCCATCTGTTTGACTAGAGAAAAAGAAACATAGCTGGTTCTTCACAGTGAGGTTGCAGAATACCGTGCCTGATACTATAGTGTCAATAAAATCTAAAATGAATATAGATGTTGGTATATATAGTTGTGAGTGTATGGAGGGGTCAGTGTGTGTGTATGTATGTGCTCTGGATTTCATTTGGACAGGCTGACCTTGTTGGACTATTTAACAATGCAAGGACTGAGAAAGACAGATAAGATTGCTGGGAGTTAATGGAATATTTAGGGCTCATACACACTAGTATTTCTCAGTCCAGTGTAGAGAGGAGTGCACAGATTTATACATTGGGGAGACAAAACAACTGCTCACCAAGCGAATGGCTCAGCATAGGAGGGCGAACTCTACAGGGCAAAACTCAGCTGTCTTTCTACACCTAAAAGACAAGGGACACTCCTTTGAAGATAGCAAGGTCCAAATCTTGGATAAAGAAGACCGCTGGTTTGAACGAGGCGTGAAAGAGGCGATTCATGTAAAGGTGGAGAAACCATCCCTGAACATAGGCGGGGGCCTTCGACACACCTGTCTGCTACATACAATGCTGTTCTAACATCTGTACCCCGGCGGTTTCAGAACACTTCACACATCCATTCATGCGACTCCCACAAGTAACACCTCTTTCTAGGAGTTGCATGACACATTAGATAATCCTATCACAGTAACTACACAGAATCAACACCTCTTTGAATTTCTTCAGATGTCACCACCAGCGCCGATCCGCGCCTTTATGCCGCCTGAGGCGGCCTTCCGTTGCCGCCCCGACCCCTCCTCACGGCGCTCACATTTTCTGCGCAGGAGGGGGTCGGGGTGCTGCACGACGCTAGTGCAGAGAGCGCAATTGCGCTCTCTGCACTAGAAGAGCCGAATTTCCGGGTTGAAAACCGGAAATTCGGCTCTTAGTTACCAGGAGCGGCATTTTTGCCGCCCCTGGTAACCAGGGGGGCGCTGCCGCCTGAGGCGAGTGTCTCAACTCGCCTCATTGGTGGAGCGCCCCTGGTCACCACTTTGAAGAGTTACAATGTGCCATTGTGATTGGATTAGTGAAAGAGTTTATATGCCGAGAACTTCCCACACCAGTCAGTTGACCTGAAGAAGCTGCTCGGATGAATAGTGAAACGTCTTCATTGATTACTCAGCAAGTCCAGTTGTTTTAGATTTACCTATACTAGATATACCATGACCTGGATGAATGAAAATCTTCATAGTCACTAGTATTTCTCAATACGCCCCCCTGTGGTCAGTTTTAAAGAGTTCAATTCCTCTGAAGGGGCCTGTACTGATATGGGCACAAGTAAGCCCCGAATGCAGGTGAAATGCAACATTCCACCTGCTTTCTGCACTTCCACTTGGGCTTCGATTCTTCCTGTGCTCCCCTGCAGTCAATTTTAAAGGGTTCAGCCATACTGAGAAACGCTAGCACAGGGATCCCGAACCTTTAGAACCTGTGAGCAACATTCAGAGGTAAAAAGAGTTGGGGAGCGACACTAGCATGAAACATGTTCCTGGGTAGGGATGTAGCGAACTGACGATTTGGTGTTCGCGAACGCCGTTCGCGAACACCGGCAAAAAATGCGAACGTTCGCGAACAGTTCGCGAACTTCGAACACCCGCTAAAATCGTTCGATTCGAACGATCGAAGGATTTTAATCGTTCGATCGAAGGATTTTCATTCGAATCGAACGATCGAAGCCATTCGATCGAATGATTTTCATTCGATCGAATGCTTACAATCGTTCGAACGAATGGAAATCGTTCGATTTTTAGCGGTCGAAGGAATTCGAATGGTCGAATGGTCGAACGATCGAACGCGAACTCAAAATGCGAACGTTCCCAAACGTTCGCGAACATTCGGCGGACGCGAACGGTCGAAGTTCGCGCGAACTAGTTCGCGGGCGAACAGTTCGCTACATCCCTACTGACAAGATCATCCCTTTAATGGGGCGTATGTTTCACAAATAAATGTTGACATGTGGCATTATATATAAATATAAATATTACTTCTAGTGTCAGTGGATCAGCCATTGGTCTGACGTTCCATGAATATGTAGGGCAGTTAATATGCTAAATCTCACCTTTCAGGTGTAGAGGAGCAGAAGGTGGTTCTCTCTAATTGTAACCCTTCCAGGTGTTTCATGGATTTGGGAATTTGAGTCCCTCTGCTTTCCATAGTGGGAGGTGCACAGATCCTCAGGACTTTAAGTCCCAGAATTCATCACTGGAACAAGGTGAGGGCGGGGTTTTTAGTACACACTGAGCCTACTGGTGAGCCTGGGAATAAACAGAGCCAATCTTATTCTTCTCTTTTAATTAGTGATGGGCGAATTTGCGCCGTTTCGCTTCGCCGAAAAATTCGCGAATTTCGCGCGAAATTCGCGAAACGGCGAAAAATTCGCGAAACGGCACCGGCGTCTCGTTTTTGACGCCAGCGCCCGTTTTTGACGCTGGCGCCCGTTTTTCCGACGCCGGCGCCCGTTTTTGACGCCGGCGCCCGTTTTTCGAAAAAAAATTTTGACGCTGGCGAATTTTTTCCGCGAATTTTCGCGGGAGTTTCGCGAATTTATTCGCTGGCGGCGAATCGCGCAAATTCGCCGCGAATTCGCGCCTGGCGAATAAATTCGCCCATCACTACTTTTAATCTGTTTTCCATTAATATAATGACGAAGCACCAAAAGATCAGAAGAGTCTGGGGCATATCCCTCCAAAAAAATCCAAACTGGGGGTTATGGTTTCTTTACTATAAGTTTGGGAAGGGGGCACCCAGATTTGAACCAGGGACCTCTTGATCTGCAGTTAAATGCTCTACCCCTGAGCTATACCCCCAGACCTATGAGCTTGCACTTCACTTAACACCTCGCCTGCGAGACCTCACGTGCATATTCTTACAGTATTTACTGTTTGGCTGCACGTGAGGTGGAAACATTTGTGTTGTTTGAAATGCCCCAATACTGAGCTGTAAGAACTGCTGGAGGGCCCAGTGATCACTTGGTGGGGACATTCTGCTCCAGTTGGGGCAGAGTCATTAGATCACTGGATGAAGAACCTTCACAGATGGGAGGCAGATCAGGACTACGGGGGCATCTCCTGAGGAATCCAACACCCCAGGAGATGTGATCAGGCAGCAGGTAGGAGCAGGCAGCAGGCAGGAGCAGGAGGCAGAGGGGAGGAGCAGGAGGCAGAGGGGAGGAGCAGGCAGGAGCAGGCAGCAGGAGGAGCAGGCAGAGGGGAGGAGCAGGCAGGAAGCAGCGGATAGGAGCAGTCAATGGGTAGGAGGCAGGTAGCGGGTAGGAGCAGGCAGTAGGGACGGGCACCTTGTGGGTTAGAGGTCTGCCCAAGTGGCCCCATGTAGGATTCTGTTGAGTGTTTATAACACAGAAGTTATACGCAGTTAAAGTGCACACCATTAAATTGTGTGTTTTTATACCTGGAATGTTTATCTTGTTTAACTCTTTACATGCTGGGCACATTAGCAGCAGACATTAGTGGTCAACACGTACAGCAGCGACATGGGGGTCCTCCTGTGCCAGCGCTATAGAATCAAACACTAGTGACACTACTAGGGATGTAGCGAACTGCCGATTTGGTGTTCGCGAACGCCGTTCGCGAACACCGGCAAAAAATGCAAACGTTCGCGAACAGTTTGCGAACTTCGAACACCCGCTAAAATCGTTCGATTCGAATGATCGAAGGATTTTAATCGTTCGTTCGATCGAAGGATTTTCATTCGAATCGAACGATCGAAGCCATTCGATCGAATGATTTTCATTCGATCGAATGCTTACAATCGTTCGAACGAATGGAAATCGTTCGATTTTTAGCGGTCGAAGGAATTCGAATGGTCGAATGGTCGAACGATCGAACGCAAACTCAAAATGCGAACGTTCCCAAACGTTCGCGAACATTCGGCGGACGCGAACGGTCGAAGTTCGCGCGAACTAGTTCGTGGGCGAACAGTTCGCTACATCCCTATTCCTGGGGTGCAAAATAAGTGCTGTGATTGGTCATTTAATAGCCCCTATGTGGATTGTCAACCTACATTGAGGCTCAGTTTGGCAGTGCACCTGGTATTATACAACCAAAACTTGCCTTCAAGCCCGGAATTAAAAAACAAGCTCCTGCTTTGAGGCCACTGGGAGCAACATCCAAGGGGTTGGAGAGCAACATGTTGCTCACGAGCTACTGGTTGGGGAACACTGCGCTAGTGTGTATGAGCCCTTAGAGAAGTGCTGGGAGAAAGTGTTGAGAATACAGAGAGGGAAAGGGAATAGAATAAAGGGAGAGTGGGGCAGATAAAACAGGGTGCTGGAGTGGAAGGAGACAGAAATAAGACAGGACTGGCAGAGAGACTGTTGGGGCTGATGGAGAGATAACTGGAAATATTGGGGGCAAGGGGGACTGTAACTGGCCCAGCCCACAATGGGGCCTGGTTCTTTCAGTGGACGAGATGGACTGGGCTCAATGGCAAATGTGCTCTACATAGCTCTAGTGACACCACTGTTGCTCACAGGGAGAAGGAACCAAGAGGGAGTAGGATAAGACAGCTGGGAGGGGGAGTAGAAGAGAGCTATGTGAGACCAATATATCCTATGGTATAATAGCCAGAATCCTCTCCATGGAGAGACCCCAGAATGGGCTGGTGAGTGGTGCACCTTTAAATGTATCTGTTATAGAGCACTACAAAGACTTAATAATGGTGAAATATTTCCTACCAAGCTGGTATCTGAGCCAAGTCATTACTGAGATGGCACTACAATGGGCTTCCACTACCTCAGCAGCAGTGTCCTCCCCTGAGTCCCATCCTACCTAGAATTGCTACGTCTGTGTGATGCGTGCAGGCTCCTGCAAGGAGGGAGGTAACAAGAGGAATAAAATAGAGAAATAAAATCATTCTGGTGTTTACTGCTTAATGGATAATGAGGGATTTGAGGCAGCACATTTACCTGGGAGAATGGCTCCTAATTGTAATGAGGGCTTACGCCTGCCAAACTGCACAGCACATCCCACTCGTTCCCCTGTAAGCACAATTCACACATTTGTGAGGATTAAATTCAGCACCAACTTGCCAATTATATGGAAAATACTGCAAAAAGAACACGTTTCCTAAAATATAACATATTTATTAATTTATATTAGTCGTCTGCACCTCATTCAGAAAACATGGTAACTAATGTTGAAAAATACACACATCCATCAAATAAAGCCTTCCTAAACACTACCTGGCCCATGGGAGGCCATCTGAAACCACTCCAATTTGCCTCAGAGGGGGACAATACCCTAAAATGCATTTTTGCACTTTTACTCCCATACCCTGAGAGAGGTGCCACAATGCAAGGGCATTATCAGGGTGGTATCAGTTAGGGTTGTCACATTTTCTGGGGCTGGAAACCTGGTTGGCGGGCAAGGCGGCTGAATTCGGGTGACATCGGGCGGAGCTGATGACGCGGTGATCAGTGATTGGCTGACCTCCATGTCATTATTTTCAATGTCTGAATCCTGTTTCCTAATTTGGATATTCAGACAGGAAGGTGTAATCTAGACAGACCTTCCAAGCACCAGGCTGTCTGGGTGAAATCCAGACAGGTGGTAACCCTAATATCAGTACCTTTTGGTGGAACCTCCATTCTTCTGATCCCAGTGGATGTCCATGTGCCCGTTGCAAGAATCTAGTGGTTAACAAAGCACTAGGGAGTTTATTTTATGGTCCCTTATATGTAGTCATCATACCTAACTCAGCCAATTTTTCCCCATAATAGAGCCCTTCTATTCCCTTTATCAGACTATCTTAAGTTGGCCATAGACGCACCGATAATATCGATAATAACGAAATGATGCGTGTATGGCGGGAGAAAAGCCAATAGACATTGGCAGAAGACTTACCTATAGGTTGGATAGTTGGAAAGTTTGATCGGGTGTCTTTGAAGGCACCCGAACATCGGGTCATAGACACACAGATAATATTCAACAAAGCAAAGTTTCATATGGTATTCAATGTATTTATGGCAGGAGACGAGACGACCGATATCAGCAGAAGACAAGGATCTCAGTTGGCTCGACCATCATGTAGGTCATAGAATTTTAAGGCACCAGAACATCGACCTTCTGAACTGCTGAATCGTCACATACAGGTTGAATTCTATTGTTTCTACCTGTATATCTGTTAATTTAGCTCTACACATCTGTATTGAAAACAAACAGTCTTTCCTGCAACCAAAGTTCATAATTGTTACATCTATGGTCAACTTTAGACAAACTCCCCTCACACTGCCAAGAGCCCTGTGCCCTGAAGCAGCCGATACACCCCCATGGGACAGCCCCACAAAATACAAACAGGCACAGAGGATCAGCAAAGGCACAATCCTTATCTATAAATCACTTTTACAGACAATTACAGAAATTGCCTTATTGGGCCGACTTCCAAATTCCCATCTTAAAGAACAGGTTTGGGACCTGTTATCCATAATTCTTGGGGTTTTCCGGATAACAGATGTTTCCGTATCTTGTATCTTCATACCTAAAGTCTACTAGATAATGATTTAAACATTAAATAAACCCAATAGGCTGGTTTTACTTCCAATAAGGATTAATTATATCTTAGTTGGGATCAAGTACAAGGTACTGTTTTATCACTACAGAAAAAAGGAAATTGTTTTTAAAAATTTAGATTATTTGGATAAAATAGAGTCTATGGGATGGCCTTCCTGTCATTCAGAGCTTTCTGGATAACGGGTTTCCAGATAACACATCCCATACCTGTACCACAAATGAAGCAAGTGCTCCTAGAACTACCACAAAATATACAGCATGAAAAAACCTTCTGTAGAATTTGAGACCAACCACATCACACTAAAAACCTAAAAAAATTGACTCTATGAACTCTTATGGCCCCTTAGATTTCTCCACACTGAGCAGATCATGGCTGGGGGTGATTATCAAACCCTAATTATTGTATGGGGAGTTTATAATCTGGTTATTTCCGATCTTGAGACTTCTCTTTTCTCTCCTCTAACAATGACGTCTTATCGGTCACATCATTTTTTTACATACAAAGATAAAACACCCCAAATATGAATTTCAGGTGTTTGATGTCCAATATTCATAGATTTAGAAAAGTATGTGACCTGTACAGACAAAAATGAAAATAGTGCGTATGGAATTTCTGGGCTGCAACTCTGCAAACAAAGTCCCCTGTCCGCATATTATGTGTGTTTATATAATATATATCTGGAACGGTCTAAATCCTAAGACGGACGAATGGCTAGTGTCAGAGGGTTGATATTTGTCACCCCCGCCCTCTATGACGCCATAACGCTATAGGGCCCAAGGCAGGATGGACTATAAGGGCTAATGGTCTACTGTGGACAATGGTCACTCATATAGCTTATACTAGGCCATACAAACAAAAGATCATCACTCTGTTACTTAAATTCCAGAGTGTCAGCATAACGCCAGCCTGTCTGGTGGGGCCCCTTTTTGCAGAAGTGCTGCTCAAATTACTGGAAATACCACAATGGCCTTGGTTAGCCAATAGCTGATTGCGAGGTTGTGGACCGTTGGAGCTAGGCACAGTATGTTACAACATTCTTTTGATAACATGTAAGACTAAGTAAATCATTTAGACATTAATTGTACAAGGAGGAGTCAGACTATGTATGGTATTTCGGTGAACCCTTTTGTCACAATTACTGTAAATGCCTTCTGAAAGCTATATAACGCCTGGACCAAGAGGTGGGTCTTTGGTAAGTCCTTGGGTGACATTCTGTGTGTTACTCCAACAGCTTACCCAGACAAAACTGTTATGTTGTATTATGTATGAATAAATTGCCTGACTATTACTAAAGGTTTTCCTTTACTGAGTTTTGTCTTACACGAGGTCAAAATGGTATTACTAAAAATACCATCATGTGCTGTAAAACCCCTAAAATTCTGACAAATCAACATGGGTAAAACAACTCCAAAGTACAAAACTGCTTTAGGATGCTACAAAATTCATACATAAAAACCCCATGGCAAATAGCTGAATAAATACACTGCTCAACAACCTAATACCCCCTCCCAGGGCACACGTTGTTATGGATAAATACACTGCCCAACTCATACCTAATACCCTCAGGGTAAGGAAATGTGGCCTGCTATTTTCCAACTTAAAAGGGTTCAAAGTCTGATCTCCATGGGCAACACTTTTAACACTTTTAACTGGTAAGTGAAAGCACACAGGAGCCTTCAGATTCAGAGACTCTGCACAGACTGAACAGTTAGAGTGGCATCCAGAGGATCTGGAAAATAGAAGCAAAATCTGTGTGAGAGGCAAACCAGAAACCAATTTGACAGCTACCACTGGGTTAACAAATTTAAATCAGACCCCCCCTGCCCCGAGGCTCCTAACAGATGTTTTGTGCTTTATAAAGCTAAACATGTTAACAACATAAACTATGAAAAGAGCAAAATTACACTATTCCAAGATATATCCTGGAAAACCAATCATCTGCGTTCTAAATAGGGCTCTCCTTTTTCCTCATCGTAGAGGCAAGGGCACATGTAGCATATTAAACGCTTTTCTTCACAGTTTCCCTTTCTAACTAACTACTACGCAACAAAAACACAAAATACACTTGCTCTTGGTTCTAGTTCATCTTTAGAGCTTATCTGGTACAGTTGGAACACAGATAAAGACAAGGTAAACAGCCCTACTACATTTATTACTGAGAGTCTGAACACACAAGCTTTTTAGGGAAGAACCACATCTAGGGTTGCCACCTTTTTTGGAAAAAAATACCGGCCTTCCTATATTATTATGTTTTTTTCCTATAAAAAACATTGACATCAATCAACATTTTTACCGGCCAGGTGGCAACACTAACCACATCAACGGTTAACTCTGTAGCTTTTACCCAAAGACTGTGCGACACAACCTCTTTTTGTCTGGTGGATATAGCAAACCCCATGGAATACTGTGCCAAGTGAATAGAGTATGCAAGAGTTGTAGCTAGTTTGCTGATAAACTGAGTCTATTCATTAGAGGGAAATCAATTCCAGCACAGCCGCTGCCGAGGGACTGCATTATGCCATATGCCCCCCGCAGAAACTATTGGCAAACCTACGGAGCCCTCCAGCCATCAAAGCATCTCCACTATCCTGAGCAAGTGAGATTTATATATATATATATATATATATATATATATATATATATATATATATATATATATATATATATATATATATATATATATATATATAGAGCAGGAAATGAAGATTGCACTCGCAGGTCTTAATAAGTATCTATTTATTCAGTGGACAATCGCTGACGTTTCGGCTGACACGACAGCCTTTCTCTCTTTTTGAGAAAGGCTGTCGTGTCAGCCGAAACGTCAGCGATTGTCCACTGAAAAAATAGATACTTATTACTTCTAAGACCTGCGAGTGCGATCTTCATTTACTGCTCTACATTTAATCCTCAACAAGGACAGCACCCAGGCATAATTAATGTCATTATCGTGAGTGCCGGTTTTCTCCCTTCACTATATATATATATATATATATATATATATATATATATATATATATATATATATATATATACATATATATATATATATATATATATATATATATATATATATATATATATATATATATACTATAAACAGCAACACATTGCGGCACAGAGGGTAATGGAGGGTTTTAGGGTATAACATAGTTGACATGTGGGGTGACAAATATGACTTTTAATAAAGGCAACAGTACCTCAAGAGATATGTTACAAGTGTCAAAAAGAACCCAACCCTGCAACTACTATCTCCACAATAACAAAACCACCCTCAACTCACACACACAGACAATCTGCTTATAAACTTAAATATAGGAGCTGTTATCCACATCGATTAAGGAGTTGTGGTACGACAACACCTAATATGGGACATAGTAACATAGGAAGTTAGATTGAAAAGAGACACACATCCATCAAGTTCAACCTTTTAACTCTATTTTAACCTGCCTAACTGCTAGTTGATCCAGAGGAAGGCAAAAAGCCCCATCTGAAGCCTCTCCAATTTGCCTCAGAGGGGGAAAAAATTACTTCCTGACTCCAAAATGGTAATCAGATCAGTCCCTGGATCAACTTGTACTATGAGCTATCTCCCATAACCCTGTATTCCCTCACTTGCTAAACACCATCCAACCCCTTCTTAAAGCTATCTAATGTATCAGCCTGTACCACTGATTCAGGGAAAGCATTACACATCTTCACAGCTCTTACTGTAACAAACCCCTTCCGAATATTTAGATGGAACCTCTTTTCTTTTAATCGGAATGGGTGACCTCACATCAGCTAGAAAGACCTACTGGTAAATAAAGCATTAGAGAGATTATTATATGATCCCCTTATATATTTATACATAGTTATCATATCATCCCTTAAGAGCCTCTTCTCCAGCGTGAGCATTTCCAATTGGCCAGTCTTTCCTCATAGCTAAGATTTTCCATACTTTTTTCCAGCTTAGTTGCCCTTGTCTGTACCCTCTCTAATTCAGTAATGTCCTGTTTGAGCACTGGAAACCAAAACTGTACGGCATATTCTAGATGGGGCCTTACCAGTGCTCTATACAGTTGAAGAATGTCCCCTTCCTGCCTTGAATTAATATCACTTTTAATACAGCTCAAGACCTTATTTGCCCTTGATGCTGCTGTCTGGAATTGCTTGTTACAGCCAAGTTTATCATCTACAAGGACTCCAAAGTTCTTTTCCATAATGGATTTGCCTAGTGCAGTCCCATTAAGGGTATAAGTGGCTTGGATAATTTTACATCCCAGGTGCATGACTTTACATTTATCAACATTGAATCTCATTTGCCACTTAGCTGCCCAGATTGCCAGTTTGTCAAGATCGTGTTGCAAGGATGCCACGTCCTGGATGGAATTAATTAGGCTAAATAGTTTGTTGTCATCTGCATCTGTCAACACCCTCCCCTAAGTCATTAATGAACAAGTTAAATAAAAGTGGACCCAATACCAAGCCCTGGGGGACCCAACTAAGAACCTTACTCCAAGTAGAGACTGTACCATTAACAACCACCCTCTGTACCCAATCCTGTTCCCAGTTTCCTATCCTTGTGAAAATGACTTTATTAAGCCCAACAGACCTTAGTTTAGAAAGCAGTCATTTGTGGGGCACAGTATCAAACGCTTTGGCAAAATCCAAATAGATCGAAACCTACTTCTTCCCCACTGTCCATCATCTTACTTACCTCATCATAAAAAGCAATCAAATTTGTCTGACATGACCTATCCTTCATAAAGCCATGCTGACCTGCTGCTCATAATGCCATTCACTAGGACACAATTTTGGATGTGAACCCTTACTTACTGGCCTATAACTGCCAGGCTGAGATTGCAATCAATTTTAATTATTGTAATGACATCAGCTTTTTTCCAATCCATAGGTACCATACCAGATGAAAGTGAATCAGAGAAAATCAGAAATAGAGGCTGGTCTAAAACTGAACAAAGCTCTCTTAGGATCCATCTGGCCCTGGCACCTTGTTTACATATTTTTTTATTAAAGCTTTATGAATCATATCCTGAGTCAGCCACTGACTAGATTGAGCTGAGCCATCAGTGCAGCTATGAAGTAATCCTGGGAACTCAGACTCCTCTATTGTATACACTGAAGAAAATAACTGATTTAGCACATTTGCCTTTTTTGTATCTGTTAGAATCATACTGGTACCATTATTTAAAGGAGCAACGCTCTCAACCCACATCTTTTTACTATTAATATACTTATAAAACTTTTTGGGGTTTGCTGTTTTACAACATTTATTATAGTGTTTATGTTCATTAAATGCAGCTTCTGACCCTACAGACTTGTAGTTTTTAAAAGCCTTTCTCTGCTTTCCTAATAATGTCTTTACTTCTATATTAAGCCACATAGGGTGATTCTTAGTACTTCTACATTTACTCCTTAAGGGAATAAATTGAGAACAGTAACGATTTGTATTTTTAGCTGAAAACATAATGCCCCAATCAATACTCTGTATGGCAGCCCTCAAGGCACTAAAATTAGCTTTTCTGAAATTCATGGTTTTTGTTGGCCCAGTGTATATTTGTTTTTTGCACCAGACATTAAATTACATCACGTTATGGTCACTATTACCCAGGGGTTCAATGACTTGCACATTTGCTATAAGTTCTGGGTCATTAGAGATCACTAGATCCAGAATTGCATTTTTTTCTGGTTGGCTCCTCAACAACTTGTGCCATAAAATTGCCATGCAATAAGTTTATAAACTTGTTCCCATTAACTGACCTGACAGTACTGTTGCTCCAGTCAATATCAGGATAATTAAAATCTCCCATTATCATTACTTTTCCCAAACTAGCAGCCTTTTCTATTTGCACCAGGAGCTTATCCTCCTCCTCGTCACTTACATTACCGGGTATATAGCAAACTCCTACAATTAATTTGCTGGACTCTTTACAATCGGTGAAGAACACTACCCATAAGACTTCTGCCCCCTCATTTTCTAACATCACCTCCTCCTTTATATTAGCTTTTAAATCCTGCCTAACAGACATACCCCTCCTCCTTTTTTTATTGCCTCTGTCAATCCGAAACAAAGTTTAGCCATTGATATTAACTGCCAGTCATGCGACTCATTCAGCCTTTTTTCAACCACACCAATTACATCATATTTTCCCTCCAGCACCTCCAGCTCTCCCATTTTACCAGTCAAAAATCTTGCATTTGCAAACATACACTTAATACTGGTACCATATTGAACATATGACATGTGGACTATGGTAAGATTAGGTCTAAAAGTAAAATACATAAAATATAGGAGTTCTTGTAAGTACATCTAATATAGGAGCTATTGTAAGAGAACTAAACTTAATAATGTAAAAACCTATTCAGCACCACTGACGGCAGAGAGGGAAGGCATCTAATATAGGAGTTATGGTAAAAGAGCACCTAATATGGGAGCTATGGTAAAGGGGGTGCCCCATACATAAAACACATTTTCCATAGTAAGCTCATACTAATGCATGACTTATGGTGCATATAATACTGCAATAACTAATGCAGCCATTGAGGAAAACAAACTACCTTGTCCTTTCAGTACCATGGACAGCACTCTGTAGCTGCAGCTCCTATTAACTGACACACTGATTGGTGGCACCAAACTGTCATAGCAAAGAGCCAGTTTGACATACCTAAAGATAACATTTTACAAAATTATCCTGTTAGATATCCTTGTACCAATGATATAGTCTGGCTCTGTGGTCGGGTATGGAAATTTGGAAATTTCCTCTGCCGAAGCACCAGTTTGATCAGTGTATAGTGCACTGGCAGATCTGATCACTTGGGCTGTGAGCCCAAAGAAAGCTTACAAAGGCAGTCATGCCAGTAATCCCACAACAAAAATATGTGATAGGGACCTATTAGAGAGATTATTATATGATCCCCTTATATATATATATATACATAGTTATCATATCTTCCCTTAAGTACCTCTTCTCCAGTGAAACAACTCCAACTTGGCCAGTCTTTCATTATAATGAAGACTGCCCAGACCGTAAGCAGTTTGGCTGCCCCTCTTTGGACTCTTCCTCTTTCCTAATTTAATAATATCTTGATTCAGCACTGGAGCCCAAAACTGGACTGCATATTATAGATGGGGTCTTACAAGTACTCTGTAAAGGGGAGAAATGACCCTCTCGACCCATGAATTTATACCCATTTGAATAAAGCTCAAAACCTTGCTGAGCCTTCTTGCTGCTGACTGACATTGCTACAACCACATATTTACACTTCTCCACTGTGGATTTGCCTAATGCAGGTCCATGTTCCATGAATCTTATTTGCCACTTAACCATACAGATTGCCAGTTTATCAAGTGCCTGCTGCAAGGATGCCACATTCTGGATGGAATGGATACATTTCTTACAATACCCTCCCCTAAGTCATGAATGAAATAGAAATGGAAATACAAGCTGCATGATTGAAGTCAAAGGTATTGGAAGGTACCAGTAGGCAAAATCAGTCTCAGAATTAGGGTAAGCAATACAGGCATCAGTTTAGGATGTTACCAATTTAGGAAGGGGACAAGTGGTGTTTATGTATATTAGCATATGAACAGCAGCACACTGTCTGAGAGGCTCAGCATGAGTCCAGCTCCTTTTCTCTACTCACTATTCCGTTGTAAGTTGGTCTGTGTCCATCATCAACTCTTAAAGTGGCAATACACAGGGAGATCCACTCGTTGGCGATGTCTCTCCCCGATATGGCAACATTGAGCTGGGCGATATTGGGCTGATCCAATCGTGGGTCCTAGGGGTTGGATCGCGGGACCACACCAACGAACAGATGCAGCCGCGATCTGACAGGATTTTTTACCCTGTCCGATCAGCATCTGCCCAACTTTCTGCCAGATATCGATCAGGGACGCCTGTCTGATGGCCCCACACACGGGTCAATAAGCTGCCGACTCGGTCTGTCGGCAGCTTTTATCGGCCCGTGTATGGGGGCCTTAAATAACAGGGGGTAAACTTGTGGTTAGACCATAGTAATAATCGGTCCTTGTGCTAAAACTATGTAATACTGCTCTGGGCCAGATCCACAGTGGTACCTTGCCTTATGCAAAAGCAGAATAAAGAACTTCAAGAATAAAGAACAACTGCCGGTTGTGCCAGGGAAGTCACTTTGAGATCTCCCACAATGTTTCAGGCGTTCCTCCCCCTTTCTCAAGTGCTCAAATCTCCCATGTCCCATTCCCACAGCAACAAACTTGGAAAAATGTTGCTTCTCTCATTGAAAAGAAGGTAAAAGATTAACATTAAATATACACCCTTTTTCACCTTCTCTTCTATCAGTCAAATTGATCAGCAAGAGAAAGAAGTTGGGTCTGAAAGGACAATTTATAGCCAAGGGTCAGAAAATCAGTAATGAACTAACGGACAACCATTCCAGGACATGCCAATGGGCCCCGGATCCTCCAGTTCTGACACTGCCGGCCAAATAAATGGATATCTAGCTGCTGTCTATCTGCTGTATAGCATTATAAAATTAACGTACTGCATCAGACATAAAGATAATCAGGATAACAAGTGGTATAGAATTTCCCTGCTCCAGCCGTATACTGAGATTGCCTGGGCCTTGAGAAAAATCATTATTGTTTATTCTTCTTCCAGACCCACTCTTGCTCCACCCCAATCTGTGCTCCCAGCTGAACTATTTCCCCATTATGACCCTGCCCCTCTTAACCAAATTTCTGCCTGATCCACCCCTTTTACATCCTTATCCTCCCCTTTCCACCATGGTCTGCACCTTCCCTTTCTGTATGGCCGGATTCTGTTTCCAAAAAGATGGAAACCCTAATTACATGGTTGGTAATAAGCCAATATGTGGGGAGCAGAACTGACTATGTGGCTTCATTTGGGTTCCCTGAAAAAACCTTATGAATCACCCCCAAATCTGACTGCAAAACTATGCATCCCAATTTATTCTGATATCTTGACAACTGACAGTCTGGTCGGCTAAGTGATTTTATAAGGGTATAAAAATAATGACAGAACCCCTTTAAACATATTTTACATAGTTAAAGGCAGTGGGCACAGACACCCCAAGCAGATTATACTGTAAAAGGCAATGACTGCTAACACCCCAAGTGAAATACACCGTATGATTAGGGTTGCCACCTTTTCTGGAAAAAAATACCGGCCTTCCTATATATTTATCTTTTTTTCCCTATTAATAACATTGGGATCAGCCGTCATTTTTATCGGCCAGGCCACTAAAAGCTAGATTAAGGTACAGCTCTACCAGTGCACCAATAACAGCAACAAACAATTGCTTTAGGGCACAGGGCCATAACTGTACATATTTGATTGGCAACACAATAGTGACCATTTTGTTGCTTCATGTGTCATTTTTCATCTGTTTGTTTCCTTCGCCCAGAACCTTCTGCCCATCTTAGCTACTTTTCCTTCATATGCCACATTTACTTTTGCTGTCCCATTTATAATTTCCTTTTTTCCATGTTTCACCCTCGTCTCCCTTCTGTCCTCTACATGGATTTTCTCTCCCTTTTTGTATAATCTATTTTCTTCGTCCATCAATATTTGCAGGGGAATTATTGTCTTGGTGACATTTAACTAGGGGCTTGAGGCAACTTTAAGAGCTGGATGTCCATTGTTTTAACTGGAAAGTTGGCATAACTGTGCAACCCAGCAGCCCCACAAATGCTCCTATTTTCAACCATTTTTTAATACTTCTCTTTATCCCAGACACAAAAATCTGTATAATAGAAGTCCTTTTCAAATTAAACATGAAATCCAATTTCTATTTTTTTATTAAAGCATTCATAGCTGTTGTAAGCTCATTTAAAAATCTCAGCTGTCAATCAAATATTACTTTTCCCTCCTCTATGCCTTAGGCACCATTTAACAGGCAAATTGGTTCCAGTGGTGCTGGTGTACTGATCATCCAGAACCAACCAGCTTCTTTGAGGCTCTAAGGGAAACATACAGCAGCAGTAAGTTACAGAGAGACAAGTACAAAAAAGTTGAATTCCAGAAGCCACGAAAAGACCCGATGCCACAAAAGTAGCTGAAGTTGAAGTCCCGAAGCTGTGAAAAGACCCGAAGCCACGAAACCCAAAGCACAGAAGAGAGCCAAAGTTAAAGTCCCAAAGCCGCAAAAAGACCCGAAGCCACGAAACTCTGCATGTGTGTGCCTTGCTCTGCCTGTAGAACATAAGTCAGGTAGAGATATCTCTGCAGTGATCACCAACCATTTGGTTTTTTGGTGTGCTACCACCATTAATGTGGACATGGTCTTGTGGTAACATGGGTGTGGTTTAAATTGGGTGTGGTTAAAAAACAGGGAGTGGTCAACACTGGCTTCCATTATAGGCCCTCCACCATGTAGGCCAAAAAAATTCCGGCCCTCAGTACCACAGAAGTTGGACAGCACTGACTGCAAGGACAATTCTGCTCACCTGGTGCTGCCAGCCAGGCCTGAACTGGCAATCTGTGGGTTCTGGCAAATACCAGAGGGGCTACTGTATGGTTCCATAGAAAATTACCATATAGTGGGCGGGTAGGGGGCTGTTTGGGCTGGTGGGGGGCTGATTGGTCCTCTGTATACTTGGAATGACAGGGCCTATTTTGACTCCCAGTCCAGGCCTGCTGCCAGCACTGTAATTTGGTGGCTCCGTGTTTGCCAATCTCAAGCTGAAATGGCTCCTGCTTCTCAGGAAGACTGATGTGATTGAACTGTGGCAGCTGCTGAGCTTTGAATTTAGGGACCTCAAGGAAAAGATCCAGAGATGAGCTTTGCAAGACTGTACCCATACTGCTCAGCTAACTGTACTGTACCCATACTGCCCAGTGGTGTGCTCAGCAGATCCCACCTTTATTCTTCCACACTCACCTCATGGCTACACAGCAGCTTGTTTATATAAACTATAGTTGTGTTTCTGAAGCAAACACCAGTTTTACTAGTGCAACTCAACAGTATATTATATTTATTACTTTAGGACACTATTTTTTGGCGTTACTGTTCCTTTAAGTCTGTTAATTTTTCCTTCAGCCTTGGCCCCTTCATGAGTAGTTGAAGGTTATCACGTTTCCTCTGGGCCAGACTCTTCAGTTAGTAGTTTATGCAGCTGATTTGATGGAGGTGGTACTAAATGCAGAAGAGTTGCTGGTTAACCATTGCATCTAAAGTTACTCAGGCATTGATGAACCATGAAAAATCTGAGGGCCTTTGGGCCATGCAAAGCAAAGTCATGGTTTTGAAACTTTGAAATTTGCCAGTAGTCCCAGTTGAAGTTAATTGTATGGTAAAATTTGGTAAGAGATAATGCTAAGGATAACAGATATGGTATCTAACGTCTCTTTACAAAGGTCCAGTATTGGAAGGGTAAGAGACAGACTTATTTACAAAGAATTAAGCCAAATGTTCATATTGTATTGGCAACTTTCATGGAATGCTCATTTTTCTTGAGATTCTATAGCATTTCCTTCTGAAGCGCATGCATTTTCTCAAGCTCTTGTTCTTCTGAATTTTTAGACTTCACCAGAATGTTCCTCCTCATGAAAAAAAAAACCTGTATGTCTTATGGAAATAGGTCACGGACAATTGTCCACTCTAAGGTTGAACAACTCTATGGTAAGTTTACAGTGTAAATCATGAAGGCAGGGCAGTGCTGAGCTACAGTATCCCTACAACTTGCTTCATGAGAGTTTGAAAATAGGTTTATCTCCTCAGGTTACATACACTTTATTAGCTATAAAAAACAAAATTGGCACACAGATGCAATTAGCTCCACGTTATATCTATTCCACTAGCCAACCAGGGGCACATATTGTTGTGTCAAGAGTCCCAACCTATCATAAAAGGTCCCTGTTGCTGTGTCACACTATTACTATCAGGTTATCTACTGCTGAGATTAGCACTCAGTGGCTGGCACAGCGCAGACATACTTCAGTACAGTTGGAGATGAGGGCATGGTCAATTGGGCTTTCAGTTTTGGAGAGGTGGTGCCGTGATGGCTGCTTGTGGGTTGGCCCCTGATTACTGGAGTGTGTCTGTCTTTAGTACTGGATCTGCAAAAGAAAGTTAGTAGCAAATCAGTGCAAGGCAAAATCAGGTCACCAGAGATTTACTTCTCCCTCTGCCAAGACACTTGCATGAGAGCATTTTACTTAAGTATACACTCTGACACCCCTTACACCAACAGTCAAATCTTTTTTAGTGCCGTCTCTCAAGAAGAATCAGAAGTCAAACTTGCACTGGCAGAAACACACAACACAGTACATTCTAAGCCAGTGCTGGATGGATGTAAGCAGGGGGACCAGAGACCACGATGAGAGTATAATTTGTCTGCGTATGTTCTATGAGCGAAGTACATTGATGACTATGTGAGGCTCAGCCTTGTCTGTCCAAAAGGTAATTAATTACAAATTACCAGCAAAGTACCATGATGGACATGGATTTAATTTAAAACTCCGCTGCACAAGGAATTTCCCAGTTTCCTGCAAGTAAGCAGCCAGGGTTACTGGGCCCCAGCAAAGGATGGCATCAAATTATTCCTAAAGAATTGAAAATGTGGTCACTGGGGCTGATGCAGTTTCATTAGCCTATAGGCATACGTACCCTTTTAGTTTTTTGCATGGTGAGTATTCAGATTGTGCGGTTTCTGTTTCCAGATGGGTCTCCTTCATTTTTATGAGGATCTTCTTCCGATGTTTCTTAGACATCTGCCTGGCTGACCTGTTGTAGGGAGAGAGAGAGTGATAGAAGAGATAAATGAGCCAGATAAGTTATGACATAGCAGAAATATTCCAGTCAAAATTCACTGTCTTAAAGGGAAACTACACCCCTAAACATTATAGGTCTCGAGAGAGCTTCATCTAAAAATACAGTAGCATTCTATCCATTGATTGGACACATTACACACATTACAGACCAATTGAAGCATCACAATTCCACATAGAGTTTGGCACTCAGAGAATTGAGCGTGCATGCAAATGGTATCAAACTATTTCTCCATAAGGGCAGCACAACTACCTGAATAAATTAAACAAGCTGAAAATAGCTGTGGCATTGCTTCTTTTAGCACAACCAACAGAAATGCATTCAACTCAATCCACTAATGGCTCAGAATTATCTAAACCTCCCAAATGGTCAAACATGCCAAAATGGGAGAGTAATTCTTATTGGCCATCAATTTGTAATTCTTTGCTTCACTGCATATCTAACAATACTGTCAGCATCACTGGGCTCCTGTACCAATATAGAGCCAGTGGTCCCCTTCCAGCAAACATGAGAATCTTAAATGAGATAAAGCATAAATAAAAATACCCCTCAAACGTGCTGGCAATGACAGATATGGTTTCACTCTGGGTTAAAAAGAATTCATATCCTACAGATGTGACAGTTCCTGCCTGTGTTTCAAATGAGCAGTGAGGTGCCTGCCAGAAGTACAGTAGGAGGAGGAGGAGGATGATAGCCCATTACATCCCTGTTTCACACAAGCAAATACAGGCTTCAGTTCCTGATCAGGTCACACTCAGGTGTTTTTAATGCATTCAGGGAAATACAACCTGGAATTATAAAGAGGGCACAGGTAAAGTGTGGTGAGGGGAGAATTCGGATGAGGTTCAATAGCAGCTATGTTAGTGCAAAAACATTTCTGAAGGCATGTTAGGTGGCAACTTAAAGGGATTGGCCCTGGCCTAATTCTTTGCAGAGTCAAGCTCAGCACACCATCCCATCTCTTTGTACAGTTGACACCCCAAAAGCAAGTCTAACCAAAGCACGTCAAACGCCCCATACTTCTTTAGAACATGCAAATATATTAGCACTGCACTCGGCACGGAGGTCCCTTACACTCCCAGCAGAAAAGCCTGAGTATTTGTCACTTACCAGCACTTACACAAGTCTCGGAAAGCGGTTTCTGGTCCGGGGGAATATTTTCTGCATTGGTCACTTGGTCTAAAGAACAGGAAAGGGAGACAGATGACATGTGGCAGACAACTCAAATATATAAATCTGTAACATGAAAAAGACTGCCATTATGTTGAGCTTCTGTTTTTGTCAGTGTGGTTTTATTGAGGTGTGCAAGAGAGCAGGACTGCTTCTCCCAGCCTAACATTGTCCATTAGAATTAATATTCCTTATCAAAGATTCATGAACTGAACCCCCACATCTCCTTACTGGGGTCCCACTTATCTAAACAGCATGTAAACATGTGCTGAACTTGCAGCCAATCAGGATATAAACATAAAACGTGATTGGCTGTAAACTCACTTTTATTTCTGGGATCAGAGGTGAGTGGAGCATTGATACATGGGGGCATTAAGGGAAATAATGGCAGAAATGAAGGAAATCGCTATTGGAGTGTGACATTGGCTAGTGCCTGGGATATTAGCCTTGGTTTTGTGTATATTCTAATAGAAAATATCATTATGGGAGGAATGGGGAAACAGGCAGACTACAGACAACTCAGGATAAATACACAGAAGTACATCCTGGCATTTGGCCGCACACACAACTGGCAGTTAAATAACGGATTTCTCACTTTCATTTCTGGGATCAGAGGTAAGTGGATGCACAGCACATACTGGGAGACAATTTATGGAAAATAATGATATAAATGAAGAAAATCACTACTAAATTGAGTCACTAGGTGGCGTCAGGGATATTAGCCTTGGTTTTGTCATTTTAATAGATTATAGGAGAGTTGGGGTTGGGGGAAGGAACAGGGATGCAGGGAGACTCCACACCTGTCAGGCTAAATACAGAAAGTATCAAATAATATTTGGGATTCCAATTGCTTTATATTTAAAACAAGTATAAAATAAAATTTGGGATTCCAATTGCTTTATATTTAAAATAAGTGCAAGTTAAGAAATAATAAAAGTCTGAAATCTCCTATGTTAACATATTACAGGGGTCACTATAGCAACATCTGGAGTGACATTTGCTGTTCAGGTTTCTCCTCTAATGCTATTAATATTTATATTTCTCTCTGTATCTCACTTTGTATATAACATTTACGTCTTAATAAATCTGTTAAGGGAAAGTTAAGAAATTATTAAGGGGAGAAGTCTGAAATCTCCCATGTTCCCATATAACAGGGGTCACTGACAGTGTTTGGAGTGACAGTTGACAGTTGGCCACTTGCTGTTCAGGTTTCTCCTCTAATGCTCTTAATATTCATATTTCTCTCTGTATCTCACTTTATATATTACATTTACTTATTAAAAAGCTTTTCAGTAAAAATTAAGCAATTATTAAGGGCAAATGTCTGAAATCCCCCATGTTCCCATATAACAGGGGTCACCCAGTGTTTGGAGCGACAGTTGGCCACTTGGTGTTTCTCCTCCAATACTATTAATATCCATATTTCTCTTTGCATCTCACTTTGTATATAAAACTGACTTCTTAAAAGGCTTTAAAGGAAAAAGTTTTGGAGCTGCAACTTCCCAGTCACTGTTACTCATGTCCTGAATGTCCCAGCATCCCTTGTCAGACCTGTAGCCTGTGGTCTTCTTAACTGTTACTGACCGAAAAATCCCAAAATCCCTTGTCTGACCTGCAGCCTATAGTACAAATCCCAGCTTCCCTTATCAGACCTGTAGCCTATAGTACAAATCCCAGAATCCCTTGTCAGACCTGTAGCCTATAGTACAAATCCCAGCTTCCCTTATCAGACCTGCAACCTGTAGTACAAATCCCAGCACCCCTTGTCAGACCAGCAGTCTGTAGTTTTCTAGCTGTTACTGACCTAAAACTCCCAGCATCCCTTGTCAGACCTGCAGCTTGTGGTCTTCTAACTGTTACTGAACTACAAATCCCAGAATCCCTTGTCAGACCTGTAGCCTATAGTACAAATCCCAGCATCCCTTGTCAGACCCGCTGTCTATAATCTTCTAACTGTTACTGACCTACAAATCCCAGAATCCCTTGTCAGACCTGCAGCCTGTAGTACACATCCCAGCATCCCCTGTCAGACCAGCAATCTGTAGTTTTCTAGCTGTTACTGAACTACAAATCCCAGTATCCCTTGTCAGACCTGCTGCCTATAATCTTCTAACTGTTACTGAACTACAAATCCCAGAATCCCTTGTCAGACCTGCAGCCTGTAGTACAAATCCCAGAATCCCTTGTCAGACCTGTTGCCTATAATCTTCTAACTGTTACTGAGCTACAAATCCCAGCATCCCTTGTTAGACCAGCAGTCTGTAGTTTTCTAGCTTTTACTGAACTACAAATCCCAGAATCCCTTGTCAGACCTGCAGCATGTAGTACAAATCCCAGCATCCCTTGTCAGACCAGCAGTCTGTAGTTTTCTAGCTGTTGCTGACCTAAAAATCCCAGCATCCCTTGTCAGACCTGCATCTTGTGGTCTTCTAACTGTTACTGAACTACAAATCCCAGCATCCCTTGTCAGGCCTGTAGTCTATAGTACAAATCCCAGCATCTCTTGTCAGACCTGTAGTCTATAGTACAAATCCCAGCATCTCTTGTCAGACCTGTAGTCTATAGTACAAATCCCAGCATCTCTTGTCAGACCTGTAGCCTAAAAGTACAAATCCCAGAATCCCTTGTCAGACCTGTAGCCTATAGTACAAATCCCAGCATCCCTTGTCAGACCTGCAACCTGTAGTACAAATCCCAGCACCCCTTGTCAGACCAGCAGTCTGTAGTTTTCTAGCTGTTACTGACCTAAAACTCCCAGCATCCCTTGTCAGACCTGCAGCTTGTGGTCTTCTAACTGTTACTGAACTACAAATCCCAGAATCCCTTGTCAGACCTGCAGGCTGTAGTACAAATACCAGCATCCCTTGTCAGACCTGTAGACTGTAGTACAAATCCCAGCATCCCTTGTCAGACCTGTAGCCTATAGTACAAATCCCAGGATCCCTTGTCAGACCTGTAGCCTATAGTACAAATCCCAGCATCCCTTGTCAGACCTGCTGCCTATAATCTTCTAACTGTTACTGACCTACAAATCCCAGAATCCCTTGTCAGACCTGCAGCCTGTAGTACACATCCCAGCATCCCCTGTCAGACCAGCAGTCTGTAGTTTTCTAGCTGTTACTGAACTACAAATCCCAGTATCCCTTGTCAGACCTGTTGCCTATAATCGTCTAACTGTTACTGAGCTACAAATCCCAGCATCCCTTGTCAGACCAGCAGTCTGTAGTTCTCTAGCTTTTACTGAACTACAAATCCCAGAATCCCTTGTCAGACCTGCAGCCTGTGGTACAAATCCCAGCATCCCTTGTCAGACCAGCAGTCTGTAGTTTTCTAGCTGTTACTGACCTAAATATCCCAGCATCCCTTGTCAGACCTGCAGCTTGTGGTCTTCTAACTGTTACTGAACTACAAATCCCAGCATCCCTTGTCCGACCTGCAGCCTGTAGTACAAATCCCAGCATCCCTTGTCAGACCAGCAGTCTGTAGTTTTCTAGCTGTTACTGACCTACAAATCCCAGCATCCCTTGTCAGACCTGCAGCCTGTAGTACAAATCCCAGCATCCCTTCTCAGACCAGCAGTCTGTAGTTTTCTAGCTGTTGCTGACCTAAAAATCCCAGCATCCCTTGTCAGATCTGCATCTTGTGGTCTTCTAACTGTTACTGAACTACAAATCCCAGCATCCCTTGTCAGACCTGTAGTCTATAGTACAAATCCCAGCATCTCTTGTCAGACCTGTAGTCTATAGTACAAATCCCAGCATCCCTTGTCAGACCTGTAGCCTAAAAGTACAAATCCCAGAATCCCTTGTCAGACCTGTAGCCTATAGTACAAATCCCAGCATTCCTTGTCAGACCTGTAGCCTGTAGTACAAATCCCAGCATCCCTTGTCAGACCTGTAGCCTATAGTACAAATCCCAGCATCCCTTGTCAGACCTGCAACCTGTAGTACAAATCCCAGCACCCCTTGTCAGACCAGCAGTCTGTAGTTTTCTAGCTGTTACTGACCTAAAACACCCAGCATCCCTTGTCAGACCTGCAGCTTGTGGTCTTCTAACTGTTACTGAACTACAAATCCCAGAATCCCTTGTCAGACCTGCAGGCTGTAGTACAAATACCAGCATCCCTTGTCAGACCTGTAGCCTGTAGTACAAATCCCAGCATCCCTTGTCAGACCTGTAGCCTATAGTACAAATCCCAGCATCCCTTGTCAGACCTGTAGTCTATAGTACAAATCTCAGCATCCCTTGCCAGACCTGCTGCCTATAATCTTCTAACTGTTACTGACCTACAAATCCCAGAATCCCTTGTCAGACCTGCAGCCTGTAGTACACATCCCAGCATCCCTTGTCAGACCAGCAGTCTGTAGTTTTCTAGCTGTTACTGAACTACAAATCCCAGAATTCCATTGTCAGACCTGCAGCCTGTAGTACACATCCCAGCATCCCTTGTCAGACCTGCAGCTTGTGGTCTTCTAACTGTTACTGAACTACAAATCCCAGCATTCCTTGTCAGACCTGTAGCCTATAGTACAAATCCCAGCATCCCTTGTCAGACCTGCAGCCTGTAGTACAAATCCCGGCATCCTTTGTCAGACCAGCAGTCTGTAGTTTTCTAGCTGTTACCGAACTACAAATCCCGGCATCCCTTGTCAGACCTGCAACCTGTAGTACAAATCCCAGCATCCCTTGTCAGACCTACAACCTGTAGTACAAATCCCAGTATCCCTTGTCAGACCTGCAACCTGTAGTACAAATCCCAGCATCCCTTGTGAGACCTGCATCCTGTAGTATAAATCCCAGCATCCCTTGTCAGACCAGCAGTCTGTATTTTTCTAGCTGTTACTGACCTAAAAATCCCAGCATCCCTTGTCAGACCTGCAGCTTGTTGTCTTCTAACTGTTACTGAACTACAAATCCCAGCATCCCTTGTCGGATCTGCAGCCTATAGTACAAATCCCAGCATCCCTTGTCAGACCTGTAGCCTATAGTACAAATCCCAGCATCCCTTGTCAGACCTGCAGCCTGTAGTACAAATCCCAGCATCACTTGTCAGACCTGCTGCCTATAATCTTCTAACTGTTATTGAGCTACAAATCCCAGCATCCCTTGTCAGACCTGCAGCCTGTAGTACAAATCCCAGCATCCCTTGTCAGACCAGCAGTCTGTAGTTTTCTAGCTGTTACTGACCTAAAAATCCCAGCATCCCTTGTCAGAGCTGCAGCTTGTGGTCTTCTAACTGTTACTGAACTACAAATCCCAGCATCCCTTGTCAGACCTGCAGCCTGTAGTACAAATACCAGCATCTCTTGTCAGACCTGTAGTCTATAGTACAAATCCCAGCATCCCTTGTAAGACCTGTAGCCTATAGTACAAATCCCAGCATTCCTTGTCAGACCTGTAGCCTGTAGTACAAATCCCAGCATCCCTTGTCAGACCTGCAGCCTGTAGTTTTCTAGCTGTTGCTGACCTAAAAATCCCAGCATCCCCTGTCAGACCTACAGCCTGTGGTCTTCTAACTGTTACTGAACTACAGATCACAGCATCCCTTGTCAGACCTGCAGCCTGCAGTACAAATCCCAGAATCCCTTGTCAGACCTGTAGTCTATTGTACAAATCCCAGCATCCCTTGTCAGACCTGCAGCCTATAGTACAAATCCCAGCATCCCTTGTCAGACCAGCAGTCTGTAGTTTTCTAGTTGTTACTGACCTAAAAATCCTAGCATCCCTTGTCAGACCTACAGCTTGTGGTCTTCTAACTGTTACTGACCTAAAACTCCCAACATCCCTTGTCAGACCTGCAGCTTGTGGTCTTCTAACTGTTACTGATCTACAAATCCCAGCATTCCTTGTCAGACCTGTAGCCTATAGTACAAATCCCAGCATCCTTTGTCAGACCAGCAGTCTGTAGTTTTCTAGCTGTTACTGAACTACAAATCCCAGAATTCCATTGTCAGACCTGCAGCCTGTAGTACACATCCCAGCATCCCTTGTCAGACCTGCAGCTTGTGGTCTTCTAACTGTTACTGAACTACAAATCCCAGCATTCCTTGTCAGACCTGTAGCCTATAGTACAAATCCCAGCATCCCTTGTCAGACCTGCAGCCTGTAGTACAAATCCCAGCATCCTTTGTCAGACCAGCAGTCTGTAGTTTTCTAGCTGTTACCGAACTACAAATCCCAGAATCCCTTGTCAGACCTGCAGCCTGTAGTATATATCCCAGCATCCCTTGTCAGACCTGCAACCTGTAGTACAAATCCCAGCATCCCTTGTCAGACCTACAACCTGTAGTACAAATCCCAGTATCCCTTGTCAGACCTGCAACCTGTAGTACAAATCCCAGCATCCCTTGTGAGACCTGCATCCTGTAGTATAAATCCCAGCATCCCTTGTCAGACCAGCAGTCTGTAGTTTTCTAGCTGTTACTGACCTAAAAATCCCAGCATCCCTTGTCAGACCTGCAGCTTGTGGTCTTCTAACTGTTACTAACTACAAATCCCAGCATCCCTTGTCGGATCTGCAGTCTATAGTAAAAATCCCAGCATCCCTTGTCAGACCTGTAGCCTATAGTACAAATCCCAGCATTCCTTGTCTGACCTGCAGCCTGTAGTTTTCTAGCTGTTACTGACCTAAAAATCATAGCATCCCTTGTCAGACCTACAGCTTGTGGTCTTCTAACTGTTACTGACCTAAAACTCCCAACATCCCTTGTCAGACCTGCAGCTTGTGGTCTTCTAACTGTTACTGAACTACAAATCCCAGCATCCCTTGTTGGATCTGCAGCCTATAGTACAAATCCCAGCATCCCTTGTCAGACCTGTAGCCTATAGTACAAATCCCAGCATTCCTTGTCTGACCTGCAGCCTGTAGTTTTCTAGCTGTTACTGACCTAAAAATCCCAGCATCCCTTGTCAGACCTGCTGCCTATAATCTTCTAACTGTTACTGACTACTAATCCTAGCATCCCTTGTCAGACCTGCAGCTTGTGGTCTTCTAACTGTTACTGAACTACAAACCCCAGCATCCCTTGTCAGACCTGCAACCTGTAGTACAAATCCCAGCATCCCTTGTCAGACCTGCACCCTGTAGCACAAATCCCAGCATCCCTTGTCAGACCAGCAGTCTGTAGTTTTCTAGCTGTTACTGACCTAAAAATCCCAGCATCCCTTGTCAGACCTGCAGCTTGTGGTCTTCTAACTGTTACTGAACTACAAATCCCAGCATCCCTTGTCAGACATGCAGCCTGTAGTACAAATCCCAGCATCCCTTGTCAGACCTGCAGCCTGTAGTACAAATCCCAGCATCCTTTGTCAGACCAGCAGTCTGTAGTTTTCTAGCTGTTACTGAACTACAAATCCCAGAATTCCATTGTCAGACCTGCAGCCTGTAGTACAAATCCCAGCATCCATTGTCAGACCTGCAACCTGTAGTACAAATCCCAGCATCCCTTGTCAGACCTACAACCTGTGGTAGAAATCCCAGCATCCCTTGTCAGACCAGCAGTCTGTTGTTTTCTAGCTGTTACTGACCTAAAAATCCCAGCATCCCTTGTCAGACCTGCAGCCTATAATCTTCTAACTGTTACTGAACTACAAATCCCAGCATCCCTTGTCAGACCTGCAGCTTGTGGTCTTCTAAATGTTACAGAACTACAAATCCCAGCATCCCTTGTCAGACCTGCAGCCTATAGTACAAATCCCAGCATCCCTTGTCAGACCTGCAGCCTATAGTACAAATCCCAGCATCCCTTGTCAGACCTGTAGCCTATAGTACATATCCCAGAATCCCTTGTCAGACATGCAGCCTGTAGTACAAATCCCAGAATCCCTTGTCAGACCTGTAGCCTATAGTACAAATCCCAGAATCCCTTGTCAGACATGTAGCCTGTACTACAAATCCCAGAATCTCTTGTCTGACCTGCACCCTATAACCTTCTAACTGTTACTGAACTACAAATCCCAGCATGCCTTGTCAGACCTGTAGCCTGTAGTACAAATCCCAGAATCCCTTGTCTGACCTGCTGCCTATAACCTTCTAACTGTTACTGACCTACAAATCCCAGCATCCCTTGTCAGACCAGTAGCCTAAAATACAAATCCCAGCATCCCTTGTCAGACCTATAGCCTATAATACAAATCCCATAATCCCTTGTCAGACCAGCAGCCTATAGTACAAATCCCAGCATCCCTTGTCAGACCTGCAGTCTGTAGTACAAATCCCAGCATCCCTTGTCAGACCTGTAGCCTATATTAGAAATCCCAGCATCCCTTGTCAGACCTGCAGCCTATAGTACAAATCCCAGCATCCCTTGTCAGACCTGTAGCCTATAGTACAAATCCCAGCATCCCTTGTCAGACCTGCTGCCTATAACCTTCTAACTGTTACTGACCTACAAATCCCAGCATCCCTTGTCAGACCAGTAGCCTAAAATACAAATCCCAGCATCCCTTGTCAGACCTGTAGCCTATAATACAAATCCCATAATCCCTTGTCAGACCAGCAGCCTATAGTACAAATCCCAGCATCCCTTGTCAGACCTGCAGTCTGTAGTACAAATCCCAGCATCCCTTGTCAGACCTGTAGCCTATAGTACAAATCCCAGCATCCCTTGTCAGACCTGTAGCCTATAATACAAATCCCATAATCCCTTGTCAGACCAGCAGCCTATAGTACAAATCCCAGCATCCCTTGTCAGACCTGCAGTCTGTAGTACAAATCCCAGCATCCCTTGTCGGACCTGTAGCCTATATTAGAAATCCCAGCATCCCTTGTCAGACCTGCAGCCTATATTATAGCAGATTAGTAGTCAGCACAACTGCAACTCACTTCTTTGGCTGGGTGCACGTCCTCCAGTGGCCACCTTCCACTGGCAATATTAGCGAAGAAAGTTAGTCCAGCACCCACTGTTTCATGAATAAAACGGCCTTTATTGGACCAAGGGCATTACAGCAACGTTTCAGACCAACTGGTCTTTTATCATAGCTTGATAAAAGACCAGTTGGTCTGAAACGTTGCTGTAATGCCCTTGGTCCAATAAAGGCCGTTTTATTCATGAAACAGTGGGTGCTGGACTAACTTTCTTCGCTGCAGCCTATATTAGAAATCCCAGCATCCCTTGTCTGACCTGTAGCCTGTGGTACAAATCCCAGCATCCCTTGTCAGACCTGTAGCCTGTACTAGTCCTATTACCGTGATATCATGAAGTTGAGAGGCTGCATGTCAGCAGGGACTGGGCCTCATATTATAATAGAGGGAAGAATGGATGGTGCCAATACAGGGAAATGCTGCAACCTGTTTAATTTCATTTCATTTAAAGGGGAACTTTGCTTTAATGCTGTTGATGCAAAAGGAAAAACTGATGCTAAATTTTGTTTTTTGCCAGTGGAAATCAGATTTTAGAATTTATGGTCAGAATAAAAATTACAGATAAAACAGATAAACAATATATATAATTTTAGGGTTTGTTTTTGGTACAATGGGAGAATTGGTTGAGGGTGTGAATACTTATATAAGGCAGTGAATCCTGATATGTATAACAGAGAGGGCTGGTGCATGTGAGCTTACAATCTCTTATTTCTTTCTGTTTCCCCATACAGTGAGATTTCCGAGCGACGAGGCGTTTTCATAGCGTTTTCAAAGCGATTTTCAGAGTGATTTTCCAAGTGATTTCACAGCGATTGTTTTATAGAGATATTCAGTGATATTCCATCTGATTTTTGGCGTTTGGAAAAAACACCTTTGACGTCAGCTGATATCTCTTTATAATCCAACAGCTCTTTTAAGAGCTAAAAAACGTAGGCGCAATGCTATTCTGCGCCCCCTGGAGGAAGGTAAGTCAACTGCTAATGTTTTATCTGAATTTAGGGTTTTGCTGAATAGAGAACAGGTACAGATAAAGTATAGAATGTAATAGAATCTTTCTCTTCTCCTTTGCCACAGGCGGAATCCAGACCCCTCTCCGAGACTTATGAGGTGAGTAGAAAGGAGGGTAAAACACTCGCCGCTACTGCCGAAAGTGAGACATGTTTTGTACCCTGGGGAATATTATGTTATCAATAAAATCCTTCTTTTTTCTATTTTATTTTCCAGCCTCCTGATGGTCGGCTGACCAAGGATGTGCTTGCTGGAGTGGGCGGCACTGGAGACGTCTACAAGGTAAGTTACCAACCAATTCCTAGAGAGTAGGGGAACTGAACAAGATTGTGATCACTAGACACAATTACACACACAATGATTTAGGCAGACATATCAAGCTTCTGGTTTGGGGGCTGCATTAGACCCTCTCTTTCCTACTTGTATATAAGTCAACCTTTCTGTCTGTATTACAGGGACGACACCATCGTAGAGGAGTGGTAGCGGTGAAGATCGCCAACATCAGCCGAGTACTGTATCTTTATAATTCCAATCACTATATATCAATACTATTTGTGTAGATGTCTATGTGAGCTAAAGGGATCTCTATTATTCCACACCAGGATGAAGAGTCAGTCTGCAGGGAGCTGAAGTTTCTCCAGCAGTTCGGCGGCCACAAGAACATCGCCTCTTACTACGGAGCCTACTACAGGGCTCCACTCTCGGAGTGCTCATCGGAGCTCTTGGAAGTAAGAAATGATTTACTGTATCGTGTTCATTCCTCTTATACCAAAGCAATCTCCACTGGAAGTGATAGAATACATGACCTTAAATAATTTCTATATATTGCAGATTGTTCTTGAATACTGTGGTGGAGGCTCTCTGTACAACCTCATCAGCAAGACCAATGGCCAATCCCTGAAGGAGACCTGGATTGGCTATGTCTGCAAGGAGGTTTTAAAGGTAAGATCAGATTTACCCCTTAAGGCAGTGATCCCCAACCAGTAGCTCGTGAGCAACATGTTGCTCTCCAACCCCTTGGATGTTGCTCTTAGTGTACTCAAAGCAGGTACTTATTTTTGAATTCCAGGCTTGGAATCGAGTTTTAATTGCATAAAAGTACAAAGTGTACTAAGTATAGTGCCAAGTATAAAGTGGATCACCGTACCAGAGGCCACCCCTTTAGACTAGAAGAAAAGAACTTTCATTTGAAGCAACGTAGAGGGTTCTTCACAGTCAGGACAGTGAGGTTGTGGAATGCACTGCCGGGTGATGTTGTGATGGCTGATTCAGTTAATGCCTTTAAGAATGGCTTGGATGATTTTTTGGACAGATAATATCAAAGGCTATTGTGATACTAAACTCTATAGTTAGTATAGGTATGGGTATATAGAATTTTAATTAAAAGTAGGGAGGGGTGTGTGTATGGATGCTGGGTTTTCATTTGGAGGGGTTGAACTTGATGGACTTTGTCTTTTTTCAACCCAATTTAACTATGTAACTATGTAAGTAGAGCCTCTTGTAGGCTGCCAGTCCACATACGAGCCAATCACAGCCCTTATTTGGCACCCCAGGGGACTATTTCATGCTTGTGTTGCTCCCCAACTCTTTTTACATTTGAATGTAGCTCACGGGTAAAAAAAGGTTGGGGACCCCTGCCTTAAGGACTCTTCTTACAATCTCTTTGTTGGGAAATGTTAGTCTTATGTCTGTTATAGTCTTATAACCTACATCTCAATCTCCCCAGGGGCTGCACCACATCCACAAGAACGGGGCCGTTCATAAAGACATCAAGAGCCCGAACATCATGCTCACAGAGACGGCCAAAGTGAAGATCAGTGAGTAAAACTTACAGTTATAAGAGTAATGGATGGTGGGGAGCTTCTGCGAATATGGAGTCAGGGGGTTTCATAATTCAGGTTTCTATCTTGTGGTTATTTTCCATGAATGGATTCTATCTGTCATTTCAGTCGACTTCGGACACAGCTGGGACCTGGACCCGCAAACTGGATTGTGCCACGAAGCGGAAGGGACTCCACACTGGATGGCACCCGAGGCCATAAGGCAGAAGGGCCAGCGCCTGGCGTACGACACCAAAGTATGTTGTACTTATAATACTTGTAACAACACGGAGCATTTACTTATCAGTGTTAATGGGACATAGAAGCAGTCATTTTCTCATTGACAGAAAAGAGTTGTACCGAAACGTTGGGTTTCTTAGCTTTTTGCACAATGTGTTTGTTTTAATATATTTGCTCATTTGCATTGTGACGCTGGTGTTATGTACAGTAACTGCTATTGTTTGTAATGGAGATGTATTGCTGTATACACTTTTATATATAATAAAGCATTTATTTACTTTTACATATACCATGGTGTGTTCATTTACTAGGGGGTGCATTGGGCTATTTTAAAAGTTGTATTCTGTTCTGTTTTGGCCATAATTGAGCTAAGGAGAATGACGTGTACTTTTGCACCCATGATAATATATGTAGATGTTTCTAAAAGAGAATTCTATAAGTTTAGCCTTTTTACTTAGATTTTATTAAACACCCACTAACCCAATTCTCTCCTTCTAATGCTCTTTGGTGTGTCTTTTGCAGTGTGACATCTGGTCGCTGGGGATAACCGCCATCGAAATGGCTGAAGGAAAACCACGTAAGTGAATCACAACAATTGTGGCGCTACTTTATTTTATACATTGAGCAGCAGAGGTTCTATATCAGAATGGGAGGAATTTGGGGTGATTTGCTATTTCCAGCAAAAGATAACTTTTTCTATAGATTAAATAAATAACTTCTAGACATGTTTCATGGACCTGATATATATGTTTTTCACTTTCAGCATACACAGGGCAATACCCAGTGGAGGACCTGATAATTGAAGCCCAACCACCAAAGCTTCAATCAAACACCTGGTGAGTCTGTCCCAGCTCGTGTCACTGTACATTGTACCTGTGCTTGCAGACATGGAATTCCCCACATTTTCTTATTAACACTTGGGACATTTGGCAACTCCTATATCCACTTAGCTGCTTCCACAGTCTGCCCTCACCATGCCCCTTGTATGTACAAATACAGACTTCTCCCTAAAGAGATCAAATCAAAATAGATAGATAGATAAATAGATGGATAGATGATAGATTGAGGGATAGATAGATAGATAGATGATAGATAGATGATAAATAGACGATAGATAGATAGATAGATAGATAGATAGATAGATAGATAGATAGATAGATAGATAAATAGATAGAGGGATATATATATATATATATAAAGACCAAGATCTGGTGCACACATAACAATTGTTACTGCCTAGGTGCTGGTTATAATAGATCATAGATAAAGCAACAAAAACCGCACTCACAGGACTTTTGAAGGTGCAAAATCAAAAAATATTTATTTCAACGTTTCGGCTATTCACTTAAGCCGTCATCGGCTGACGGCTTAAGTGAATAGCCGAAACGTTGAAATAAATATTTTTTGATTTTGCACCTTCAAAAGTCCTGTGAGTGCTGTTTTTGTTGCTTTATATATATATATATATATATATATATATATATATATATATATATATATATATGTATATATATATACTGTAGATAAATAGATGATAGATAGATGATATATAGATAGATGATAGATAGACAGATAGATAGATAGACAGATATACTGCAAAATATATGTATATTCTGGGGTATAGCTAATGGTTACTGGGTAAAAGCTTCTGGAATCTGGAAATAATGATCTGGGGATTTTTTTGCTAGCTAAAGTTTTAAAATCTCTGTTTTTTCCAGGTCACAGCATTTTGTGTCCTTCTTGGAGTCCTGTCTGAAAAAGGACCCTTTGGAGAGAGGGAGTGCTGAAGAACTCCTGCAGCACCCATTTGTCACCCAACTGCCACCTAAGAAGATCGTCAGGGCTGAGATTGAAGAACATCTCCGGACTCTGCAGAACCTGCCGGCCAAGAAAGGTTTGGGAATCCATTATATTTGATACGACTGCACCATCACACAGTGTAACTCAACAGCTGCAAGAGTTGCTTTAATTATATTGTTACTGGGAATAATAAACATGTTTTAAGGGGTACGTAATATTATATTTTAGTATAATGGAGACAATGGCGTTCTAAGACAATTTTCATTTGGGCTTCAGTCTTTATTTTTTTGTTTATGAATCATATACAAGCTCTAATTAGTATTCATGAATCACAAATATGATTTTTCCCTATACAGGACTGAAGGGAGTTGCTCTCTCAAAGCTGCGGCGTGCTTGTGACTTCTGCACACAGACATCGGCAGAACAAGAAGCAGCTCTGCAAATGGCCCTGGAGGGCTTCTCCTGTTATTGATCTTGTGGCCAATAACATCAACAGCCCAGAATGAGTTTCCTGAATCACAGCCGAGGAAAAAGAAACATCCACAGGGTAAGGTCCCATCTCCATTCAGTACAATGGTTCTCAGCTGATAGACAAATAGCAATTTGATCCCCTGCTGCCTGGTGGGTGTCTACATTGGTAGGACCCGAATCCTCACTGTGCACAAGAGGTGGGTTTCGGCTAGAAGATGCTCAAGTTTACATTTCTTGGTCACTATCCTCCCCATGTGTGAAGCAAATAAACACACCGTGCAGTAGGGGCTGAATAAAGGTATACTGTGCTGATGGACATTAGCCTCACTGCAGCAGCCACACAATAACACAACAGGGTAGAATGCGATTGAGAAGGCTCCGGCATTATTTCTTATTCCCATAGCCAGGCATTCATTTATAAAAGGAGCATCAGCCTGGGAGAAAAACTCCCTAACATGTTGGAACCCCTAATGAATAAGACTTGTGCATAAATGCCATGCCTCTGAATGAGAATTAATGATGATCTATTACTGACTGATATTTTTGTCTCATACAGATCCAGTGGCGTCTGCAGCTCCACCAGCAACATCTCCTTTCAAGCTGATGCAGTTCAGCAAGTGGTAACTTCAAGATTCCTGCAACTACACCAGCAGGGACTTTATCTCCTTCTGTAGCTCCATGATCATATTCTTTTCAGACTACCACATCTCCACCAGTGGTGTATTTGCTTCATTTTACCTCACTCCACCCACACATATCTCCACCTCATTTTGAGGTGCCATAGTTCCATCCATCTTCCTTTTTTTGCAGACTACTACAACTCCAACATCATGCCTTAGGCATCTACATTTCACAGAACTATAGCTCCAACATTCATATCCACCTCTACAGCTCCACTAGCAGCATTCACATTTTCAAACACCATAGCTCCACTATTAGGACCTTAAGGTGGCCATACACGGGCCGATAAAAGCTGCCGACAGACCGTGTCGGCAGCTTATTGGCCCGTGTATGGGGGCCCCCGACGGGCTTCCCCGATCGAGATCTGGCCGAAAGTCGGCCAGATCTCGATCGGATGGGATTAAAATCCCGTCGGATCGCGGCCGCATCTGTTCGTTGATGCGGTCCCGCGATCCGACCGCCCGTTTGGCGAACGCTAGGATCCGATCGTTGGGCCCTAGGGCCCACGATCGGATCAGCCCGATATTGCCCACCTCAAGGTGGGCATATCGGAGGGAGATCCGCTCGTTTGGCGACATCGCCAAACGAGCGGATCTATCCGTGTATGGCCACCTTTAGTTTTCATTAGTATCCAATTACCACATCTCTACCGAAGGACTTTTCATTTAACCTTAACTCCACCACCAGCCCTTATCCCATATTCTACCCGCAAGCTCTGTCCTTGTGCTAACACACCTCCACCAATATCTTCTTTTATTTACATATCATCAAGAGTTTTTCCTTTTTATAATATCTTTTAATCCTTGCCCTTCTTCCTGCACCTCCATTGGTTCTTCCATTCCACCAATACCAAAACATTTAGTCACCACCACACAGCACACACTAAAATGATGCCCCCTACACAGAGGCTTCTCTTCTCCACTTTTTTTATTTTGCCTCCCCCCCTGCAATCTCCTAACACCAATTCCTCCATGGTTTCTCCTGTTCAAATTCTTTCCTTTCTAAATTCTATCCTTTCAAGCCTTCCACTCAACAACCAGTCACATCTCCTACTCTAAACCCTGACATAAACTCTTAGTACTGATACTCACATAAACTCATAGTACAAGTTGATCCAGGGACTTGTCCGATTGCCCGTTGGGAGTCAGGAAGGAATTTTTCCCCCTCTGAGGCAAATTGGCTCTGGCTTTAGATGGGGTTTTTGCCTTCCTCTAGATCAACTACTAAATAGGAAGATCCCTTTTACACTAAATCTTGAACCTAGTGGATGTGAGTCCTTCCCAACTTAAATTAGTATGAATTAATCTAAAATGCATAAATATAACATCCAATTTATAAATAAATATGTTAATACATAAATATGTTAATACATATTTCATTGGTGTTCTTGCATTTTTTATAGTTCTATAGTATTGCCAGGGAACATTACAGAGGAGGGAGACCTCTAGTGGAAGGGAAAAGGGTCATTGAAAAGTGAAGGTGGAATCAAGAGGCAAGGGTGGGAGAAATTGGTGAAATGAGATGCTAAGGATGAATAAATATTAGAAGGGGATAAGCCATGTCTGGACCCAGTCCTACTGATTTGCACTGATGTCAGAGGTTTGGTATATAAACATATCACCGGGATTCGTACATTATAAGACTGGGTTCAGAAGGTGCAGACTTATTAATATGTTATTTTGAGCCTAGCAGGGACTTGGATATACATATCACTGCCATTAGTATCCTTTGGGCTAAGGAAAACTGACTCATTGGGTCTAGAAAGAGCTGACCCATAAATATGCCACTGTCATTAGAAGATATTTGTCCCATGATAAAGTTGCCTTTGGTATTATTTGGGCATAGGAAGGGCAGGTCTATGTGATATTTCATTGGGCATCAGTCCATCCCGTGATTGGTCTACTGAAAACAGGTGGGATATTAATGGCCACTGGAAATTCAAGGAGCCCTGGGCCAAAGTAAGACGTACATAATTGAGTCTATGTTTTGATTCGTAGTGAATATTTTACCATAGTACCCTGCTCCCCAGAGGTTCACTGCACATATAACTCCCTTTGGGAAAATGGGGAGAGGAGGGTCCGTCCAGAGTAACCGGGAAGGTTTGTTCTGCTGAAGTGGGGGATGTAACTTTACCAATGATACAGCAGACCTCCTGCCCTGATATTAATCCATGCAGTTTATGTTTAGTCCTGGATTTACTTGCCCTTTAAGAGACAGGGTGAGGGGGGGGGGTAGACAGGAATATATTTATATTCCAGTCTCTTATTCAATTCAATGCATGGTTGCTAGCGTAATGGACCAGATAGCTGAAATTGCAAACTGGAGAGCTGCTGAATAAAAAGCTAAATAACTGAAAATCCACAAATAATAAAAAATGAAAACCAATTGCAAATTGTCTCAGAATATCACTCTTAACATGATACTAAAAGTTCATTTAAAGGTGAACATGAGACAGGGAGGAAAGCAGAGAACTCAACAGCCTGATTGTGCCGGTTACTTTCATTCTCGCCCAGAGTCTACCAGAGATGGTCAATAGCTGAATAAGGGAACCAGACCAACTGAGAGGTTGCAGAGACAGGAGCCTGGGGGAAAGAAACATCATTGCTATCCTTTATACAGCGCATGGCTTCTCCAGTAGAACTGATTTTCCTATCACAGTGGCACAAGCACATTTGGTTCTGTTCAGAAGGCAATAAAGTCATCAGTAGGTATGCAGAGGGAGATAGTGGATAGTGCCTTAAAGGAGAAGGAAAGGCTAAAACTAAGTAAGCTTTATCAGAAAGGTCTATATAAATACACCAAGTAATGCTGCTCTGAGTCCTCTGTCAAAAGAGAAACATCATTTCTTTCTGTATCAGACTTCCTGTTTTTATCTTAAATCTCCAGGGCTTGGGCTTGAGCATGCTCAGTTTGCTCCTCTCCCTTTCCCCCTCTCCCTCCTCCCCTCCCTGCTGTAATCTGAGCTCAGAGCTATGAGCGAGCTCTGAGAGACTCAGGCAGGAAGTGATGTCACACCAAGCTAATATGGCAGCTGCAATCCTTAACAAACAGAGGGAACTTCTACAGCTGGTAACTCGGGTATGGTAAAGCATTCTGCAGAATAAAAATAGTGTTCTAGTTTGCACTATTGTGGCTAATCTATTGGCAATAAACTGCTTTGGTAGCTTTACTTCTCCTTTAAATGAAATGAGTATACGTGTTTGGGGTTCATCTAAGAAGCCATATTTGGGGGTGCAGAACACAAATATACTATGTGAAGTTTCAGTAGTAGCTTCCTCATCAGGGTCTTTATGCTCCAGGAGACACTTAAAGGGGAACTATCACAAACATAAAAATGTAATATACATCATACTGAAATAAGAAACTTTGTAAATACAATCAATTAAAATGTTTGTAACATTTCTGAAATAATCACATTTATATTTACTATCCCTCTCTCAGCATCTGTTTCTCTTCATTCTGTATTCATGAGTTGGGTGTCAGATAATGATCCAATATATCTTATAGGGGGCTCCTTTGCCTAGAGGATGTATTAGAGCTAACTCAAATAACTGATTCCAGTACAAAAATCAAAAATGTAACAAAATAACTGCCATTTGCACAAATCCTGCAAATAGAGATGTCATGACATGATGTCTGGTGATTTTAATAGAGTCATCTCTAATAAATCTTCTAAGCAAAAGGAGCCCCCCCCCCACAAGATATATTTATTGGATTATTCATCGGACACCCAACTCCTTAATGAAGACAGAATGAGGAGAAACAGATGCTTGAGAGGGGAATAGTGAAAATAAACTTGATTATTTCAGAAATGTTACAAAAATTTTAATTGATTGTATTTAGAAAGTTTCTTATTTCAGTATGATGAAGCGTATATTAAATTTTTATGTTTGTGATAGTTCCCCCTAAAATATGCTCTGCAATAAAGCATCAACACCAGCCAGTGGGAATTCTATCTGTCATGGGTATAAACCAAAGAGCTACAGGATCATGCCTATAGTTCCTTACCTTACATGGCTGGTTATATTAAATAAATGGAAAGCAGGAGGTATCTATACACAATGTCTCCAATACAATGGGTGTCCAATAGAAAGGAAAGTCTTGGGCATTACTACTTGCTCACTGATGTCGGTGCCTTCAGACTCATGACAAGTCCTTAGGCAGCCGCGCAGAAGGTGCCCGATGACTTGGGTAGAATTGTTTACCAGGTTTGAGTAGAAAACTGAAATACCTGGACTCCTTTGTATTGATAACAATAGCCAGTTGATTGGCCACCAGCCATTCCCAATCTTCTGCCTGCGCTGCCTCCCTGCCCTGCTGCAATCGGATGCATCTGTGGGACAAGATGAAACGTTCATGTTCAGGCAAAATAAGGAAAACACAACCAAAAGCATGTCACAAACAGAATGGTTTATGGGGAGTCTGATCAGCTCGTGGCCCTCCAGCTGTACAAGGCTCAGTATCTCCTGATAGCGTTTGGGAGCTGCCGGTTGCTGAGACTTTCATCAACAGTTGATGGAAGGGATACACCAAATCCACCATTTTGGATTCAGCTGAATCCCCGAATCCTTTGTGAAAGATTCGGCCATATACCGAACTCGAATTTGCATATGCAGATTAGGGTCTGGAAACGGAAAAAGAGCACCATTTTTTTTTATTTCCTTGTTTAGTGACGAAAAGTCATGTGATTTCCAGCCCTGACCTTTTTTGCATATGGAAATAATAAACATTTGTTTATTATTTGGAATAAACTATTATTATTTGGAACACAGCTATTATTTGGAATAAACTATTATTTGGAACACTGCTATTATTTGGAATAAACTATTATTATTTGGAACACTGCTATTATTTGGAATAAACTATTATTATTTGGAACACTGCTATTATTTAGAATAAACTATTATTTGGAACACTGCTATTATTTGGAATTAACTATTATTTGGAACACTGCTATTATTTGGAAACAACTATTATTATTTGGAAAACTGATATTATTTGGAATTAACTGTTATTTGGAATTAACTATTATTTGGAATTAACTATTATTATTTGGAACACTGCTATTATTTGGAATAAACTATTATTTGGAACACTGCTATTATTTGGAATTAACTATTATTTGGAACATTGTTATTATTTGGAATGAACTATTATTTGGAACACTGCTATTATTTGGAATAAACTATTATTTGGAACACTGCTATTATTTGGAACTAGCTATTATTTGGAATTAGCTATTATTTGGAATTAACTATTATTTGGAACACTGCTATTATTTGGAATAAACTATTATTTGGAACACTGCTATTATTTGGAATTAACTATTATTATGTGGAACACTGTTAATATTTGGAAAAAGCTTTTATTATTTTGAACACTGCTATTGGAACAATCCTCAATTAATGATTCAATGACACAGAAGCATACATGTCATGACTGTAATGTTGGGTTTCTATTAGACCTACTAGTAAATGATTTGCCATGTAGAAAACGAATTTCGAGCAAAAACAGTGATTGATTAGTTATTAGGTTAGTGATAAACAAACAAGGAAAAGTTGTGCTCACCACTATTTTTTAAAACCATTAGGCGGGGGTGCAATGAGGCTGTGACCACAAAATACATATAGTCAAATACAAGAGTCCTCTGCACTCAACCCATTATCAATATATTTAAGACAGAGACATTTTGTGCATACTGCTACTGAAAAATGCCTTACCCTTTAAACAACACAGGGATTGTTTGTCCATATATTGCAATATATTTAAGCTGGCCAACTACGTCAAAGTCATCCCATATCTGGCCAGTCCTATGCTTAATTTTCATCTGATTCATTAAGAATTCTATTGCTTAATTATACATTTTACAAAGGGACTAGGTTTTACCTGCAACTTATTTGCTGCTTTCAAAGTAAAACTCCCAAACTTGGCTGCCCTTTTATTAGACACCAGTGGGATCACCTGACTATATTTTGTGGTCACAGCCTCATTGCACCCCCGCCTAATGGTTTTAAAAAATAGTGGTGAGCACAACTTTCCCTTGTTTGTTATAGTTATACAGGAGCAGTGACCAGCTCCATGTTGTAGCTCCCACCCTTCCCAACTATAGTCAGGTGATCCCACTGGTGTCTAATAAAAGGGCAGCCAAGTTTGGGAGTTTTACTTTGAAAGCAGCAAGTAAGTTGCAGGTAAAACCTAGTCCCTTTGTAAAATGTATAATGAAGCAATAGAATTCTTAATGAATCAGATAAAATTGAGCATAGGACTGGCCAGATATGGGATGACAGTGACGTAGTTGGCCAGCTTAAATATATTGCAATATATGGACAAACAATCCCTGTTTTGTTTAAAGGGTAAGGCATTTTTCAGTAGCAGTATGCACAAAATGTCTCTGTCTTAAATATATTGATAATGGGTTGAGTGCAGAGGACTCTTGTATTTGACTATATGATAAGGTTAGTGATGTCGGGCTGCTATTATTCTGAACGAGTGCTGATGAGCACTTACTTGCAAGCAAGTCCCTCAAACACTGATGTCAGAGCAAGTTTGAATGTCTGACACAGGGATATTGTGTATCAAACAGGCCGGCCTGTACCAGAAGAGCCACCATTTCTTGAGCAGCCGAACTCCCTGTGAAAGAGAAAGCACATAATTCAGTTCAGCACTTGATATAAAAACACCATGTCTATACAGAGCCTGCTTTTTCTCTGGTATTAAATAAGCGCCCCCCATACGTATGTACTGAATCTAATGAAAGAGTTCTGTTACCTGCAATAGCTGCCGTACTGGGATTATGCTTTGCAAGAGTCAGCCACGTCTGTGCAAGAACGTATTCCTTTTCTAAATCCCGCAGCTCCAAAATTTCAATTTGACTACTGGTATAAAGAGAGAACACAAGAATAAGAGTAACTATACTGTAAATAAACAAAGTGCATTAAATGAAGAATTTTTTGAGGAAAAAAAACCCTCACATTAATACTTTTTTCAATAGCAAAATGTTCTATAAAGTTCTCTACTACAACTTTCAGCATCCACTGGTTCTGTCAGGGATGGGGGAGTTAGTGGCTCAGCTAGAGATTATATGTTGCTTGTGTTATGGAATCAAGAAACAGATGGACTCTGACTATATCCTTCAAGCTCAGCCTAAAGGCGACCATACACGGGCAGATTTTTTACTTCCAAACGACCGATTCCAGAACGTTCCGATAATATCGATAACCAAATGGATGGTTGATGTTGTACGAACGATCGTCTTGGCAGTATCGTTCGCAAAATTGATCGGATGAGTTTAAAACTTTTAGTCGTTCAGGGATACAATCCCTCTTTGCGTTCTTTGCTGAAAGCTTCATTTGTAACCATATTGTCACGTTCGGCACCCTAAATTCAGAACCAATGGTAAGCTCCCTGTTCTCGGCTCTTGCTTCCGCTTTTAACAGCCGCCTTTCACCTCGGGAGGAGCCCTCGGCTAATCGGATGCCCCCGGTCTTATTAAGAGAGGTGCCAAGCGAAGGGTTCTGAACAAGCAAAGGGGCACGACCGTAAAGCAGAAGTCTTTTGGGCAGAAGGTCACAGTACAAGGTGTAGACAGAAAGCGAAGTCGAAACAGGCCGGGTCGGGGCAGGCAGAGTACAAGCTGAGTCAGGCAGGCAAGGGTCAAACCATGAGATCAATCAGGAGGGATACGGAATAGAGGAGTCAGGCAGGGGTCACAACAGGTGGTCAGATCACAGAAAATCAGAAGCTTTAATAGCACAGAAGCACCAGGAACTCACTAGGAGATAACCTATAACGGGCAAGGAACTATAGACCAAGTGCGCCTTTTAAACATTCAAACTTCGCACAATTCGTCAGTGCGAATGCTCCTGTAAAGATAGCAGAGGTGTGCCGCGCGCACCCTTAGTGCTCATAACGGGGAAGAAGAGGACACACCTCGTGGCGGGCGTCCCCACCGAGGGCCCCTCCCACTTGACCACCACGGTTACACATATGAACTATGTAAAGAAATAAATTGGTGCTGACTGCAGGAATATCACCCTATCACCTCATATGTAAAAGAAGTTTATTATGCCTTAGCAAGACATAAATCCATATGTCTGCATGGAGCAGGAAAGGAGAAACTGACTATATACTACAGACAGTGACACAATGCTAGCACCACTACTCGTTTGTTGAACAACGTTCATCCGTACACAAAGCAAACGATAGAGTTATATCTGTTCATATAATCATTCTCCGTGGATGGCATATCGTATGGTAAAATAATCGTCAGATGATCGTTTATCGATACGATCGTTCATCGCAGAACGATAAAAGTATGCCCGTGTATGGCCACCTTAAGTTATTAACAACTACTCAGTTGAGGCTGCTCAGAGTTTCTCCTCAGGAATAGAATGCCATGGTATCAACGGGAGCAAATACACACTGGGATTCATCCTGCTCTCTATATTGATGCTGCTACAGTCCACTGTACAATGGAAGACAGGCTCTTCTTGTATTAAGTCCAACAGTAAATATAGGAGAATTGCATGTACAGTGCAGTGAGGGCAGTTCCAGTGGGTAGGTGGTGCTTGCTCAGTTGAGTGACTGACTTGCTGTTGCGGCTCTCCTGAAACAGGGGCATATTTTGGCTGGATACAATGATGTGGGTGGGCACTGTATCCCTTACACATGAAACTACTGAGCTGCACCTGTTACAATGAGATCCTGGGTGTTAGAACTTGCCATTCTTCCTGCTGAATTCACTGCCCATGTGACCAATCCATCTTCCTTGAAGCACCAGTCTCCCACCCAGATTGCTGCCCATGCAGATCCATTTCACTGTTGCTCTGCCCCAGTCTCCACGAGAATATATATCTCAATAATCACCCTGATCAGTGTGCAGAGTGTGACTGACAGTTTTGTTTACCCTGGAAGGGACCTGGGCACTGGTATATACAGAAGTAGCTGTTGAACATCATTAGTGTCCACCAGTCAGTTACTTGCCCAACCTGGGAGGGGCAGTGGCATCTTGAGGAGCTGAGGGAATGGACAACAGTCCAGGCCTCTGTTCTTACATCAAGCTAGTTCAGCTCTCTGTATTACCAACCTGTGAAAAGTGCTGCAGCTCCCCTATCATTTAGTTCCCCTATAGTGGCTAGTGGCACATATAAAAGGGAGAGGAATAAGTGCAGGAAAATTTACATCTTGTACTTTCAAGCAGAAACTACAGAACTACTCTCGTTCTTGAATCTGCATACAAGGTTTGCCCCAAGCTGGTAGCAACCTCACTTCTTGGGCTAATTGTGCCCCAGAGCTTCACGTTCTATTTCACAGGTAGTGACCTTTCCAAGCAGAAAGTTCGCACCAACCCATCAAGTTCCCAGGGATGACACCTCCTCTGCTTTATATGCCCCAGATGAATTGTGTGTGTGTGCCAGATAAAAGCCTTCTGGTACCTTCTGTTCAGATATAAGAGCAGGACAATGCAATTCTCTCAAAGTGGGGTACATCATAGAAAGGCATGTGGGCTGAATTCTAGGTCATTCATTAGGTTATCTGCATCTTAGGGAGGTATGGAAGATATGTCATATATAAGGCATCCCCCTACAAGAGGCAGACCATGTGCAGCACTACTGAAAGCCACACTGCGCTGGCTCTTACTGGATGCAACTGCCCATCACACTACCTGAGCTGCATCGGGAAAAACAAGCTCCCTTAGATACGTGACTAACATGGCTACATGTGCAGTTGACTGATGGAAGGAACCAGACAAACCCAAGACAAAAGTTAATCAGGCAATTGACAAACTTTACATTTCTACAGTTTATTACAGGGCATAATAAAAGCATAAGTATTCGCATACAGGGAGACCTAAAAACAGTCCCCTCCAGGCCATATAATATAGTATTTACATAAACCCCCCAATGAGCAGAGCTGTGCACGGATTCATGCCACTATTTAAAGGACACTTGTTTGTACAATAGACTGTATGGTCCAGGGCATGAATAGGTAACCACCACCCGAAATCTGGATTTGCCTTAGTACAGGGAGCACATCAGCACTTAAACCTGTCTGAGAAGTTAGGGGATGTGGGGACAGTAAGTGGGACGTCACTGGTTTTAACTTCCACAGCTTTGAACTTCCTGATAGGCTGTGCCTTGTGCACCTGAAACACAGGAGAGAAAAAAAAAGGATAATATTTGTGTGCAGTTCATACCATGTGCCCCCCTCAGCAGTCAGTGCAGTTCATTCTTTATGGTTGTGTTGGGTACCAATGAGCGCAAGGTTAGTGGTTCATGGACAAATCAGAATTCACATGAGGTGGTCTAAACAAGGCCATTGGATGGCAAACCATCCCCACACCTAAAGCTGGCCATAGACGCAAAGATCCGATCGTACGAATCGTGGATTCGTACGATTTTCGGACCGTGTGTGGAGAGTCCCGACATTTTTCGTCCGTCGGAGATCGGTCGTTTGGTCGATCGGACAGGTTAGAAAATTTCTGTCGCCTGCCGATAATATCTCTGCGTGTATTGCCGATCGTACGATTTTCAGAGGGAGACTGTCACTAGTGTTGTCAGACATAAGTATCGTACGATTGCTGTCAGGGGCAGAACATTGGGTGATCTGTTCTTATTTGATCGGAATGGTAAAGACTTTGATCTGAATGGTTAGTGGAGGGTCGGGAGATGGGAAAGTCCGATCGTACGTTGATTCGTACGATCGGATCTTTGCGTCTATGGCCAGCTTTACTCACAGTCTTGGCTTACCCTGCCTCTGCAGCATACACAGTTCTGCACTTACCAGCTCTTGCCTCAGCTGATTGATCTTCTTCCTCTTCCCGTTGCTTTCGGGTCTCTTCTTCCAAAAGGCTCTTTTAAACTTCCATCTCTGCCAAGCACTTCTCAAACTCCTGGCACTCCTTGGCCCTTTTTGCTGTAGCCAGCTCAAAGCCTTCTTGAATCATGGAACCAGAAAGGCTATCTACGTTTAGAAAAGAGAAAGATGCAGCTGGAATATGGGCAAGCAGTCAATGGCCATGATAGGAAACGCTCATAACAAGACAGATCAATGCCATGCTGCGGTCAACTCCAAAGTTACAGGTGTGATGGAATTTTTAGCCACATGGTTAAACACTGCTCCTCCAACGTATGAACTATACAGAAAGGAGCATGACCAGCTCCATCATACCAAACACTGAGCCTGCCCACCTTCAATGGGTACTGGCCCAGAATACATAGTATTGCAAGATGCAACCATGGAGGATGTTCAGATTCACCATTTAGCTTAGGAAAGCCACATTTTTCCTGATAGTCTGTTAAAGGAGAAACATTTATAAATAATAATATATAAATAAATAATATCCCCCTTCATCGCAAAGTGCTGTGATGTAAAAACAACCTTAAAAGAAAATCCCCTCTGAAAAACCATTATGTAAGAGCAGATGAGATACTCTAGGTTGAAATGAAGAATGGGAGTGTCTATTCTCCCACAGAAAAGTGTTCATTGACAGCCAGTACTTTTTCAGGCCTCTATTTTTACTCAGTTCTCTTATCTTTATCAGAGCTTTCTTTTATTTTTGTTGTTTTAATATCCCCTCACCTTTTCTTTATTTTGTTTCACTGTTCTCTCTTTGTTATCTACCTCTCACTCTGATCCAGTTCACTTTTCCCTTTCTGTGCCGTTGGATTTTTTTCTCATGCACCCCTGCCCTCCCTTATTGAAAACAAAGATAGAAGCGGCCTATAATGATCCTTGGTGGTCAGAGGGGCTACGGGCCAAATGACACCATGACATAAATAAACCTGCCATAAGAATTTTCAGTGCAGTTCCATTCATGTGTTTCTCAATGGTGTGTCTCCCGGTCTGCTAAAGCTGTGGTAATATAAAACATTTGAATTCCGGTCAGATTGCACCCATATTCTTATGCAAATCCTCATGACTCTGCATTTAGAAAAGCGTGGGATCCGACCTGAAGTCAAATGCTTTTATGTTATATCAAGCATGTAACACACCCACAATCTGACCAATGGCAACTTGACTTTGCCTCTATTGCTTAGTATCATCCTTTCCTAAAATATTGACTAGAGGTCCTTTTAGCCATGTGTCCTCTGCAGTGGTCTCTGTGCCACTGGGCAAACCCCTCATAGCTCCTGGAAATCACAGACCCAGGGAATGAATAGAGGGACCTAGTAACAACATTGCTCCTTTATTCTGAATTCTTTATTTCCTCATTTGCCTGCTTAATGATTATCCACTTGCACTCCATGGAAGGTTTATGTGCTGGGGGGATATTTATTGCTGTAAAAGGACAGTGTGGTTTATTCAGCAATAAACTGATTTCATTCCCATTGCAGAGTGATAGATTGAGCAGCTGTATAATTACTTCTGTCTATTGATTGCTTTACTTGCTCCTTGGTGTTGAGTGCTTCCTTCTGCTTCAAGCAGTTCTTACTGGCTGCTTATACCAAAACAAAGGGGTCTGAGGACACCAAGAACCCCATAGCACAGCAAAAAAAAAAAATAGATGTTCCTTATAATCTCACCAACCTGCCCCTAATCACCCATCCCATCTATTCTGATCTTCTCCAAGTCCTTCATGTCCCCTCCCTGCCTTAATCCCTTTCATTCCCTCTTCTCTTCTTCTCCCACTTATTTTCTCTCCCTGCCCCTAAGGGTGAAGACACACAGAACTACTAGTAGCAGCTACTTGTGGCTGTTAAATGCTAAATATACCCTGCCTGAGAATTGCCTCTGCTAAAAACACACATATAATTGTTCACAACATAAACACATTTTACGTTTGTGAACTCTTTGCACCTCATGCAGCAGTAGGATATCGATTACAAATTCTATAGTTTGCGATAGTGTGCAGTGTATGTACTTAAAGGGGAAGTAAAGTCTAAAATAGAATAAGGCTAGAAATGCTGAATTTTGTATACTAAACATAAACATGAACTTACTGCACCAGAAACCGAATAAAACAAATGATTTATGCTTTCAAAGTTGGCCACAGGGGATCACCATCTTGTAACTTTGTTAAACATCGTTGCAAGACCAAGACTGTGCACATGCTCAGTGTGGTCTGGGCTGTTTAGGGATCGTCATAAATTATCAAAACAGCACAAGTCAAATAATATCTGACAGAAGCCAATACAGCAAGACTGATTAATAATCAGAATTTACAGACTGCACTGGGTCCTGTGTTGTCATGAGTGAGTGGGATTATGCATATGAGTGAGTGGGATTATGCATATGAGTGAGTGGGATTATGCATATGAGTGAGTGGGATTATGCATATGAGTGAGTGGGATTATGCATATGATTATGCATACTTATGAGTATGAGACTATGAGTGGGGTTATGCATATTTGTGATCGGGATTGAGTGGGATTATGCATATGAGTGAGTAGGATTACATGTAGGAGTGAGTAGGATTACACATACTTGCTAATAAAGTTACATTACCAAAAAAAAAACTTCTGAACAAGATCATCAGGCGTGGCTGGATATGCAAAAATAAATGATGATGTAGCCGATAGAAAATGGCCGCCTGGTTGAAGCACAACTTGCATTCAGGAAAACACTACAGTGCGGGCTAACGGAGGGGATACAGATACTACCTGACCCAATACAATGATGCATTTTGTGTGGGGAATATGTGCCCAACCTAAAGACATGGTAAGGGTTTATAGGGTTTACATGTCCTTTAATACAAACTTTCTCCAACTCTGCAGAACCAGTAGGGATGTAGCGAACGTCGGAAAAAAAGTTCGCGAACATATTCGCGAACTTGCGCAAAAATGCGAGCGGTTCGCGAACGGTTCGCGAACCCCATAGACTTCAATGGGAAGGCGAACTTTAACATCTAGAAAAGACATTTCTGGCCAGAAAAATGATTTTAAAGTTGTTTAAAGGGTGCAACGACCTGGACAGTGGCATGCCAGAGGGGGATCAAGGGCAAAAATGTATCTGGAAAATCTGCCTGTGTGTGCTTGGAAGAGATAGTGTAGGGGGAGAGCTGTTAGTGATTTCAGGGACAGATGATAGTAAGTTTGCTGGCTAGTAATCTGCTTGATACTGCTCTGTATTGGAGGGACAGAAGTCTGCAGGGATTTGAGGGACATTTTAGCTTAGGTAGCTTTGCTGGCTAGTAATCTACTGTTCTCTTTAAACAACTGCCATACGTTGACCTTGTAGGCATTGTTTGCCCAGTTTTTTTGGACGCAGCCACTGAAGCACAGTTGCCATAAAAAATATGCCATATAAATGCTGAAAATAGTAATTTTTCGCCATACGTTGACCTTGTAGACATTGTTTGCCCAGTTTTTTTGGTTGCAGCCACTGAAGCACAGTTGCCAGAAAAAATATGCCATATAAATGCTGAAAATAGTCATTTTTTGCCATACGTTGACCTTGTAGGCATTGTTTGCCCAGTTTTTTTGGTCGCAGCCACTGAAGCACAGTTGCCAGAAAAAATATGCCATATAAATGCTGAAAATAGTAATTTTTGCCATATACGTTGAGTCAACGTATGGCAAAAAATGACTATTTTCAGCATTTATATGGCATATTTTTTCTGGCCTCTGTGCTTCAGTGGCTGCGGCCAAAAAAACTGGGCAAACAATGCCTACAAGGTCAACGTCGTTGACCTTGTAGGCATTGTTTGCCCAGTTTTTTTGGCCGCAGCCACTGAAGCACAGAGGCCAGAAAAAATATGCCATATAAATGCTGAAAATAGTCATTTTTTTGGTCGCAGCCACTGAAGCACAGTTGCCAGAAAAATTATGCCATATAAATGCTGAAAATATGCATTTTTTTGGTTGCAGCCACTGAAGCACAGAGGCCAGAAAAATTATGCCATATAAATGCTGAAAATATAAATTTTTTTGGTTGCAGCCACTGAAGCACAGAGGCCAGAAAATTATGCCATATAAATGCTGAAAATATGCATTTTTTTGGTCGCAGCCACTGAAGCACAGTTGCCAGAAAAATTATGCCATATAAATGCTGAAAATATGCATTTTTTTGGTTGCAGCCACTGAAGCACAGAGGCCAGAAAAATTATGCCATATAAATGCTGAAAATATAAATTTTTTGGTTGCAGCCACTGAAGCACAGAGGCCAGAAAAATTATGCCATATAAATGCAGAAAATATGCATTTTTTTGGTCGCAGCCACTGAAGCACAGTTGCCAGAAAAATTATGCCATATAAATGCTGAAAATATAAATTTTTTTGGTTGCAGCCACTGAAGCACAGAGGCCAGAAAAATTATGCCATATAAATGCTGAAAATATGCATTTTTTTGGACGCAGCCACTGAAGCACAGTTGCCAGAAAAAATATGCCATATAAATGCTGAAAATAGTCATTTTTTTGCCATACGTTGACCTTGTAGACATTGTTTGCCCAGTTTTTTTGGTTGCAGCCACTGAAGCACAGAGGCCAGAAAAAATTAAACCAGTAGGGTTTGCACCCTAGTTTGTAACGGTGGCGGAGGGAGGAGGAGGACGCTAAAGGACAGCTGTGTGTGGAGTCATGAGGCTTGAAGAGAAGGACAGCTGCATAGAAGTCAGAACAAGTCTTCCGGCGTGCAGTAACCCTCCGAGATCCACCCCTCATTCATTTTAATAAAGGTCAGGTAATCGACACTTTTGTGACCTAGGCGAGTTCTCTTCTCAGTTACAATCCCTCCTGCTGCACTGAAGGTCCTTTCTGAGAGCACACTTGAGGCTGGGCAAGACAAGAGGTTCATGGCAAATTGTGACAGCTCTGGCCACAGATCAAGCCTGCGCACCCAGTAGTCCAGGGGTTCATCGCTCCTCAGAGTGTCGATATCTGCAGTTAATGCCAGGTAGTCCGCTACCTGCCGGTCGAGGCGTTCTTTGAGGGTGGATCCAGAAGGGTTGTGGCGCTGCCTTGGACAGAAAAACATTTGCATGTCTGACGTTACAGACTGGCCAAAGGGCTTTGTCCTTGCAGGTGTGCTCGTGGCAGGATTACTGGCACCTCTGCCCCTGGAATGTTGATGAGTTCCTGAAGTGACATCACCCTTAAAGGGGACCTGTCACCCTAAAAAATAATTTCAAATTCTTTTCTATCATGTTAGTTGAGCAAAATAAACTTTACTTACACTGTATTTATTATTTACATTTTGTTTCCTTCTGTCTTGGAATTATACAATCACATCAAGCAGGCAGCAGCCATTTTGTGGACACAGTTATTAAGGGAAATTGTGTATCACCCCAAAATCTTGTGTATGCACGAGAATGGGGGACCTAATGTCCATGTGCAGTGCCCTAAACAATTATAGAGCCTGAGGAGGGAAGGGGGGATGTGAGGAGAGCAGTGAAATGTAGGAAGTGCTGAATGGAAAGTGAAAGTAATTGACTGCCCCTCCTCTATGCCACGGGCATAGAGGCGGGGCAGGTAATATTTGATTGACAGTTTAGATATTTAAACAACTTTATAACAGGTATGGATGTTTTAATGAAATTTTTTTTGGGGGTTTCATATTTAATTTGCAAAGGACTTTCATTATGCAGCTTTTTATGTGTAGGTGACAGGTCCACTTTAAAAGCATTGTACAACATGTTTTGCAGGCTGGTTTGTAAATGCCGCATCTTTTCGGACTTGTGGTATGTTGGTAACATTTCTGACACTTTATGCTTGTACCGAGGGTCTAGTAGCGTTGCGACCCAGTACAGGTCCTTCTCCTTAAGCCTCTTGATACGGGGGTCCTTCAACAGGCATGACAGCATGAAAGACCCCATTCTCACAAGGTTGGATGCAGAGCTATCCATCTCCGCTTCCTCATTATCAAGGACTGCATCATCCACGGTCTCCTCCCCCCAGCCACGTACAAGACCAGGGGTCCCCAAAAGGTCACCACTAGCCCCCTGGGAAGCCTGCTCCTGTTGGTCCTCCTCCTCCTCCTCCTCCTCCACAAAGCCACCTTCCTCCTCTGACTCCACTTCTGGCACCTCTCCCTGCGTTGCAGCAGGTGCCTGGGTTCGTTCTGGTGATTCCGACCAGAAATCGTGCGCTTCCAGCTCCTCGTCACGCTGGTCTACAGCCTCATCTGTCACTCGTCGCACGGCACGCTCCAGGAAGAAAGCGAAGGGTATTAGGTCGCTGATGGTGCCTTCGGTGCGACTGACCATATTTGTCACCTCTTCAAAAGGTCGCATGAGCCTGCAGGCATCGCGCATAAGCACCCAGTAACGGGGGAAAAAAATCCCCAGCTGTGCAGATCCAGTCCTACCACCCAGTTCAAAAAGGTACTCGTTGACGGCCCTTTGTTGTTGCAGCAGACGTTCCAACATCAGGAGCGTTGAATTCCAGCGAGTCCGGCTGTCAGAAATCAAACGCCTGACTGGCATGTTGTAGCGCTGCTGAATGTCAGCAAGGCGTGCCATGGCTGTGTAGGAACGTCTGAAATGGGCCGACACCTTTCTGGACTGGGTGAGAACGTCCTGGAATCCTGGGTACTTGGAGACAAAACGTTGGACTATTAAATTTAACACATGTGCCATGCAGGGCACATGTGTTAAATTGCCTAGTCTCAACGCTGCCAACAGATTGCTTCCATTGTCACACACCACTTTTCCGATCTGCAGTTGGTGTGGGGTCAGCCACCGATCGGCCTGTGACTGCAGAGATGACAGGAGTACAGATCCGGTATGGTTTTTGCTTTCCAGGCACGTCATCCCCAAGACAGCGTGACAACGGCGTACCTGGCACGTCGAATAGCCTAGGGGGAGCTGGGGGTGCACAGGTGTGGAGGAGGAGAAGGAGGACCCAGCAGCAGAGTAAGAAGAAGAAGAAGACGAGGTAGAGAGCGATGGAGGAGTAGAGGTGGTGGCAGAACCGCGTGCAATCCGTGGCGGTGACACCAACTCCACTGTTGTTGTTGAGCTACCCATTCCCTGCTTCCCAGCCATTACCAAGTTCACCCAGTGGGCAGTGTAGGTGACATACCTGCCCTGACCATGCTTGGAGGACCATGCGTCAGTAGTCATATGGACCTTTGGCCCAACACTAAGTGACAGAGATGCGGTAACTTGGCTCTGCACATGTTGGTACAGGTGTGGTATTCCCTTTTTAGAAAAAAAATTGCGGCTGGGTACCTTCCACTGCGGTGTCCCAATTGCTACAAATTTGCGGAAGGCCTCAGAGTCCACCAGCTGGTATGGTAAAAGCTGGCGGGCTAAGAGTGCAGACAAGCCAGCTGTCAGACGCCGGGCAAGGGGGTGACAGTCAGACATTGGCTTCTTACGCTCAAACATGGCCTTCACAGAAACTTGGCTGGTGGCAGATGACTGGGAATGGGAACAGGTGGTCAAGGTGGAAGGCGGAGTGGAGGGTGGTTCAGACGGGTCAAGGAGAGCAGAGGTAGAGCAGTAAGATGCTGGACCAGAAGGAGTGTGGCTTTTAGTTTGCCTGTTGCCTTTGAGGTGTTGCTCC